>NC_135245.1:619706-925809 GCF_947623445.1 Clavelina lepadiformis | reverse complement strand
AGAAGATGTTGTCAGGGAATATCACAGTGAATACATGTTTCTTGAATGCATAAAACACATCAATGAAGTGAAGAGTGGCCCCTTTGCAGAGCATTCAAGTTTATTGTACAGTATCGGTTCTGTACCCCACTGGGGAAAAGTAAATTCGGGTTTGTTTAAAATGTACAAAGCTGAAGTTCTTCAGAAATTTCCAGTCATACAACACTTTAAATTTGGTTCTATTCTCAGCATTGAGCCAAACTCTTAAAACATTGTTTCTGTTTGTCATTGTTGTTGCTCTTGAACATTCGAACATGCAATTTCTGAATATAACTTCCTAATTGCTGTCAGTCATAGCATCATTTACAAATTTCATAAACTGGTATTACAGACTAAAGGTCAGAAAATGATAAGTTTTAACCGAAATTTGGATCACATGACCTTCCACTTTGGGTGGAAAGAAAGTTTTTAAATTTATATGACGCGGATACATTGAAAACTTTTAATCTGCTAGCATCAGCACAGTTGTTTTGCCTGTTTGTCTATGATGCTTGCTGATGCAACATAACCCCACTGTGCATCACAAACTTTGTTTAAAACAGTTGTGTTACTTTGTACTGTTTATGGAATGATTGGGTCGCAAGCTTGTATGACCACTCTCTGTGAGTCACACAATAAATTGCCAACCCTTGGCATAGATCAGTGCTATTGTTATTCACTTATTACCTGTTGTTGTGTTGTGTACATGATAGAAAAGTCGGTTAGCTTTCTGCCAAGAAATGCAAATGATTGTTTTTTCTTCACGCTTGAGTATGTGTGTCAGTAACATGCAATGCATAACGTATACCTGCAATGGTTTCAGCATCAGTTCTATTAATACATGGTCTGGCTAGGTGTTAATTTCAGTTATACTCTGTGATGGCATCGAATGATGATGTAACAATGAAATCTAGTGATGAATTTGAAACTTCGAAGGAATCTAGTGATTGTGATGAAACAAAAGAGTTAGACCCAGACGAATGGGAATTGGTGGATGAGGATTATGTTTTTGTCGAGTTGGTCGGCCTGGTAAGCAGAGAAGCATTGGCGGAGTGTGATTTGAACAAAGTGAAATTGATCGGATTGTTCGAGGAGCATCCAGTGATGCAGTTGGATAACAAATGCTTTGTCGGAACCAAGGAAGAAGTTCCAGGGACCTGTGTCTTTTTCAAAGTTAAGGACAAATCTCCTCAAGACCTGGAAGACGAGAGCATAAAAGAGGAAAAATCAACTGACATGGATGATTCTGTCACCAATTACAAGTTGGAGTACGCTTGCCACACTCGAAAGAAACTGGTCATGCATCAAGCGCATCTGAGCAAGAAAAGTGAAACTCCATCACAAAGTTGTGCCAATCTGGGCACGAATGACTAAACGGTTGTCTCTTTTTTGTCTTAAAAGAGCTACATTTGGTCCAGGATTGTGCAGCAAACAACCCTCAGTCAATTGAAAGTGCAAAGATTTTATTGAAAATCGACAAAACAGCTAAGCTATGATAGTTCACAGTCGAAAATTATTTGTTTTATTAATAGACTCGTGAAAATTGCATGATCTCTTTGGAGTCGTAGCCTGAAACAGCGAAAGCTTGACCAAGTGGATCACAAAACTTGGCTCCACAAATCTGAATGTCACGGATGGATGCAGACCACTCATGCGTAACCTAAAAATTTTTATTTGAATTCATTTTTCAGTTTTTTAAAATGAAATGGTCGGCATGTTCAACGTACTGATTTAATGCCCAACAAATCCAAAAGAAAAATGTCACTTACCGTAATCGTATCATCTCTGGTCACTTTCCACACCCTTATGAAGCTGTCTTCGCTTCCACAAATCAGCTGTTTGACAAGTATTGAGATATTAAACACTTTCAATCACTCAAACTCTTTGCAGTGAGATGGCCTACTCACCAAAGAGGCCTCTTTGTCTATCGTGGCATCCATACATGACACTGCCCTCGTGTGAGCTGTTATTTCACTCAGCATTGTCGCCTCAACTGGGTCGAAGATTCTAATGTGCCCTGTTAGAAAGCCACCAGCTATCAGCCCATTGGAGAGGAGTTTGATGCTGGTGCAGGGGACGCTGCAATAAAATGTGAAATGGATGTGCAATTCGGTGGTTTGTTGATTTGGAAAACAGTGCTTCACACTGCGTGATATTAAAAAAATACACTTTGAAAATAAATGTTGTCTTCAGGTTATTTATGTTGTTCGGTTGTTTTATCTTAAGGCCACTAACCTTGACCCCGGAATCATTGCGACAAATTCAAACTCATCACTACTTCTGTAAGTACAGATTGTCCCACTGTCATCAGCACTTATGAAGTCGACCTTTGCAAAAATATAACAACATATTGGGATTAGCCGCCAACACTGAAGTTTAAACTAATTAGAGTAATTACGTAACATTGCATTTCCAAGCTATAATCCATTACTGGCACTCTTTCACATAGATATTGAATCACCTTGTCGCCATTATCTGCGTTGTTTAATCCATCTGTGGCAGTTATTGGAGTGGAGTGGCCATGCAATGTTTTACAGACAGAAAATGTGTTTTTGTTTGCCGTGATGACCATAACCTTGCCATCAAACCTTCCGACACAGATGAATTTCCCACTAACGCAAGTAATAGCTCTGTAACAGGACAAAACAGGCTCAGTCACTGTCTTTGTGTCACTGTGCAATCTTTTTGTTGCTATGTTAAAATATTTGTGTTCATGTTATTGTGAGGTACACAGAGGAGCTCTTTTATAAGAGTTGTTTGTTTGAGTTCCTCACTAAGTCAGTCGTACTAGTCGTTGGTTTCATCAAGCAACGTACAAGCTCCTTGATCAACCATGACTATTATACTCCAGTTAAAATATGCTGACACTCTAGCTACCAGACCTGCAGTAAGACTTGCCATCGGCTAAGTTCTCTTCACTTGACGGGGAATACCAAAATAACTTTAACTGTCCATCGCTGTCATAAACCTTTAAAAGGAAAATTGCATTCGTTAATCAACTAAATAGGGATGGATTTCTAACATTTTGGCTTTAATTTGTACCAAAAATCCTTCAAAATTTGCTACGACCAGAACGTCTTGATGTCCTAGGCTACACCATCGTGCCTGCAGGGCTGTGCAGTTCTTTGACTGTGTGTTGGTTACCTAGTAATCAAAGATGATTCTCTTTCAAAATCATCGATTAACACAGAACATGTGGTTTTTTTAGCCGTCACCTGTGAGGTGGTGATCTTTCCATTTCGATGATAATGTACAAGACTCACGTTTGTTTTTGAAACAGTCGCAAACGACATTCTATCATAACCCCCATTTAAATCTGTATAAACAATGTGACAGATATGTAATACTCAATGGTCAGAGTATAGACAATGCAAACAGGTGCACATTTGGAGTAGATTTACAAGAAAAATATTTATACATATCTTACACACTTAGGTACTTGAATGAAAACAAAGGATGAACAAATACTTCAAGTGATACCAAACTTCGAAACGCTAATTTCTAAATATATTTACATGTTATGAGTTTTGCATATTCACAAATGCGCATAATGATTGCGAAATTAGTAGTTTAGTATAACTTGAAGGATTTGTTGTCATGTAATCCCATGTATGTAAGCCATTTACACAACATTGCATGATTTCCACCTTTTTCACTGTCTTCAATGAAAACATCAAGGTTGTTGTACAGGCTTGACGCACTTCCTTCCAACAAATGACTTTTAACTTTTTCATACATTGTCTAAATTTGAAATCCCAGTGCAAAAAAATCAAAGTAATTTAGCTTGTTGTCGTTTACTTTTCTTCGTCCCTTTTCTTATAAACCTCCTTTTTGTAATCTTGCCAAGCTTTTTGACGAATGAAATGTTTCACCTGGATAAAGAAATAAGGTTATGTCTTGTATGGACATACAGTTGCAACCAAAGCTTAGTACAAACATAAAGATAGCGCTTTTCAGTCTGATTTATTATTATTATTATCAGTAATTGTTTGCAAGCTTATATAGCCTGAGCCACCCTTCACACCATGAGCATAGTAGTGGAAACATATTAAATTAAAAGTTGGGGTCTAGTATACAAGTGCACAACCAGATGACGTCACAATTTGAATAAGTGGAGTCTGGTATAGAAAGGCATCCTGTGGCTGTGCACTTGAATACTAGATCCATTTTAAAAAGGTTTATCCTTCAGTTTAATCACTACGTACTATCATGCTGTTAATGTGGGTATTTTGTTCTAAGTTTATTGAATGAATCATTTTATTTTCTGTATACTAGACCTGAAAGTTTCTTGTCTAGTGCCGTAGTGGAAAGTGTGGCACCAGAACACACGAAACTAATCAACATTTGTTTAAACGCCAATTTATAGTAAATAAACAAAGAGTTGACACTTCAGTGCACGCTAACATGCCAAAATCTGCGTGTTTGCACGCAAGGTTTCTACTTTCCAGTCAAGGTCTCGGGCAAAAATGTAAAGCACAAAAAAATCTGGAAGTGATGCATTTATATACAGCACGGTTTAGGTCGAGCAAAGACTTCCCTCTATCCAAGGATAAAGACAATATCATACCATCAATAGCCCCTGACTGCAGAGTATGGTCGTTTTCAGTAAGATCTTGGGTGCACCAAGCAACCAAAAATGACGCAATGGAAGTGCACAATTACACAGTAATGTACGCAGTTAGACTTGTATTATCTTTAATTCAATTGAAAATTGAGTGCAAAGAAGTTCTGTCGAAGTTATTAAGTTCAAAATAATGCACCTTATGTGCGACACTGAAGCTCATGAAAAGCAATATTGAGTACGACCTATCAGTCTACACCAGTGGTTCTCAAACTGGGGTCCGCGAGACAATTTTCTAGGACCGCGAAGCACCTTCCAAAAAAACGGCACTTCTTGCCATCAAAGCAAAAGCTCGAAACCGGTTGAATGTGATTCACGATAATAAGGTTGCGTTGTCCAAAACGAAACCAAACATTGCTGAACTGGTTGCAAAGAAGCAGGTACACCCGTCACATTGATACCATAAAAACCAACGTGTTGTTTTGTGTTGATTTTTAAGGGACGGTGAGACATTCACAAAATTGCTAGGAGACTGTTGCGTACTTTCTTTTGAAAAAGTTTGAGAACCACTGGTCAATACCAAAATCAATCAAAAAATTAATAGTAGCTTGAAGGTAAACATTGACAACGATTGGAAATGTTGATTCCAGACTTACCCAAGCTTTAGGGCAAGAATTGTCAAACTCTTCTTTCAATTTTGCGCAGTTACTTTCTTGTTCTTCGGGCAACGTATGATCTTGGATACACTGTAAATAATTATCACGCGCGTTCCAACAAATTCTTCGTTTTTCAGCTGACGGCGGACCAGTGTCTTTTTCCATTCCCTATTCAATTTTCTTTCGCGATCTTGACATCAAAAATGAATAAACACAATAGCGCGACTTGGGTAATCGATAAGCTCATAGACATCGTATCGATTAATGTTATATAAATAATTCTTTATACGATGTCCATAGATAGGTTAGAGATGAGTCGTAATAAATAGGTCAATGACTAGAAGCTTCAACAAAATCAACCAATTTTTCATAAAAAATTAATATGCTGTTTTGTTTTTTCACACATTTGCTTGGCTCACTGTGGCAATGTTCTGCATTATTTTAGTTTCAATTGTTTAACATACGTAATTGCCCTACCGTATATTAACTTGCAGGCCTATAGGCTACTAAATAGTAGGGCATTAAGATATTACGTGTGCATTATTGCATTGTTTTTTGTAAAATACACCTTATTGAATTATTGTTTTCAACAATGGCCTTATTTGCAAAAGCAATGGTCTTATTTGTAACCTACTGGATTAGTTTTGGACAAAACATTTTCTGCAACGTAGTGTGGCACATACGCTAATTTTCACAGTGCACGTGTGCCAAAAAATGAGACGCATCGGCTTCAGTATTTTTAGTTACAGGTGTTAGTTGTGTACGCAGGTATTAATATTAAATCCAAGCAATGACGGTAGTTGCAATTAATGCCTTGGTGTTGCAGAAAGAAGCCAGAGATAGACAGACTCGAGTAGAGTTTATGCAAAATTATTTCAACTCGTTATAGAATCGATTTTTATATTTGTGAAAAAAATTATTTAAAAACCAACACGCAATAGCTTACATTCTACTGAATGTGTGAATACGCCAAAAATGTATAAAATCATGTTTTATTCTTACATTTAAGTTATGAGTATTCTGAAAGCTATTCGTTATCGATTTAAAACGAAAAATAAATCATAACTGGCGACTTGTTTGTGACTTAGTAGCCTATGTGTTAAGACTTGGACTAGGACATGACTTGGAAATGTAATTAAATGACTCAACTTGACTTGGACATGTTCTATTAGTGACTTGACTTGTTTCACGACCATAAAAACTTGTTTCCACCACTGGTGAAAGCCCGATAGCTTACAGGGATTAGAAATGCCGTGCAACGAATGAAAAAGGTTTAACCTTTTAAATGACCTTGAAAACCAAAGTCAATCCCTAAACCGAACAGTCACGTATTCCTTGCAACATTGCTTTTACTTAAACCGCTTTAGATGTTTTGCGTATATAACATTTATCACGTCCCTAAACACCAGAATAGTAATAAATCCAATCACGGACAGCGTAATTTTTGGACCACATCGAAGGCACTCCAGTATCACAGTTGGGGCTTCCCCAGGAGGTATTACCAACCAGCACCCAGTAACTTCCGTCGTACACCGCTAGGGGGCCTCCTGAGTCTCCCTTTTAAAAAGAAAGGTCAGAAATCAGTGTAAGGCTACTTGCTGTTGCAAATCGTATTAAAAAATTTAAGAATTATGTCTTGAAAATCTTGTTTTAGTTCCTATACCTGACACGCGTCCACGGCGTTACTTCCGCCGGCGCACTGCATACGGTCAGTGATGGTTGCCACACCCCAAGAACTCCTGCAGCTAGCTGCTGACATAAGGTTCGTGTAACCATACTGCAGTTGTGTTGGAAGGTTATTGCCTCCGCCGACCGTTAAGCCCCAGCCTGTGATCAAAGCTTGAGTACCGGACGGGTATTCCCTGTCTGCCACGTATATGGTTGAAATCTTTGTGGAGAAAAACAAAACGCGTTAACTTTTACGAAACATGAAAATCAAACAAGTGATAGTTTCAAATGATTGAGTGTACATTGTTCACAGCGCGCTATAACTCCAGTACCAGGTCCTTAATTTAGGAACCAACCTTATTTGTGCTGCCGGTGGCGGCCTGTTGAGAAAGATGAAGCATAGAATAATCATAGTCCATGGTATTTGAGTTATAGCTTGAGTGGCAGAAGAAATTGTCAGCATAAACTGACTGATACGGGTACCGATAGTCTGTTGTGCCCATTATGACGTACACGTTGCTACAAAAAGGTGCTTATGTTAATCATCACGTCATCATTTCGTTTTCAGTGACGTCATTATTTAGTAAACTTACTTTTTCTGAAGGCAATGGCATGCTGACATGACGTAATACTTGCTGATTAGGGATCCGCCGCAGAAATGGCTGCCGTACCTTTGCAAAGAAACTTGCCAGGGAGCAAATGTTGCAGAGGGAGCATTGTTGCCGTTAATTATTCGCTCGCTAGCGGAAGCCGCTGCAAAAAATGTAGCTTACGTCTCACGAAAATATAGATACGCCGATATGTCTTTAATCAGGTCACGCCGTTAACTAATCGGTATTTTTATTTGAAAGTGACGTCACACGCACCAGCAGCCAGAAGCAGAATCACGAAAAGATTCAACATTTTTCTGCCCGAAGAAAAATCTCTTTGAAAAACTGAAAATTGCTGTTACAGTCATCTAAGTGAAGCCGTGTAGGCCTATATATAGCCTGATCCACAATGGCTTAATCCAAATCCATTTATAGAATCTGAAAGTGACATTTGTCATTTCCCAGGGTTGAGTCTTAATAATTTACGTATCCGCAGACATCCGTTCTCACTCCAAGGCTTTAGTTTGAAGTCCAAAGCACCAGCTATAAATGGAAACAGAACATTGTGGCTTTCAAAGAGCTCTTTCTTCATCGGGTGGTTTGTCTGTTAAGAGTTTGCTTAGGATTCAGAATTTTGCAGGTGAATAAATAATTGTACTATTTGCGCCAGAAGGAAATATTCTCACCGTGCACTTGCGTACATTCAACGTAAAAAGATGAGGCGTTTGCACGTGCTTAGTGTGTTGTGTGCACTATCTTTGTCTTACAAACAGATAGTTAGAATTTATTTTTGCCTGCTACTTTGAAGCGTCAAGTTTTGTAATTAATAGCTTTAGGCTAACTGAGTCACGTTGTTGACCTTCTAATGACCTGCGTCCAACGGTATGATGGTTATTGGTGTAAGACAATGTCGAAATGTTTATTCTTGGATCGAAAGAAGCCTTTGGACGACTAAATGTCGTTCAACATTTCTCACTTTTCGGGGCTCTGTTAACAAGCTTGTAACTATGTAGGTCCTATTTAGTCGTCCTTTATACAGTGAATGACGTAGTTGGCTTTGATTCTCCCATGACTAGTTTTTGATTTTGTTGCCATCACAAATAATTCCCGTTTCATTAGGTTATTATAAGGTCTACAGCAGGCCTGGCCAACCCGAGCCGCATGCGGCTCTTTGCCCGGTATTATGCGGCTCTTTCGTTCATATTGAACTTCTGATAGAGAGCACATTGTACCCATTTTAGGCAGATAAATAATACAGAAAAGTAATCTCTACTGGGTAATGTTCAATTGATATTTGCTAAATAATGACTGATTACATCAGATTTTGACCCAGAATAAAGATGATGAAACTGAAACAATATCGGATGCAGTATTATGACGTAATAAAAAAAAGCGTCATAAATCATAATGTGTGTGATGTGGCTCTTTGCGGTTAACACAGTAAGAAGTGAGGCTCTTAGTCTCTGACTGGTTGGTCACGCCTGGTCTACAGTATAGAATACATGATAAGGCAAAAGTTTGAACTTCCAAAACACTTAGATGCAATGTTCCCTCTAATTTTTCACGAGTCTGAGCAAACACTCTAACTCCCTGAGCGGTCCCTTGGACCACTGTGAGCAACATCAGACGTGCGCGTGGTCATTATTATGCGTTTATTCTATTTTCAATTCAGGGTGGATTTTTTTCTTGTGCGCAGCACAGATTTTCTGTGCGCGGAGACCGTGTCAGCAGTGCGCATTTGCGCACGCGCGCAGCTTAGAGGGAACATTGCTTAGATGTCTATGTTACACCATATGGCTCTGAATTGAACACTTGGGACATTTTCCTTAAAGTTTTCGTTTTGCTCCTTAATTTACGTTCCTTCGTTGATTACTTTTCTTTATATACCCTTGCCCCTTTAACTTTATCTGGTACATTACTATAACTTACATTATCAATTACTACGGTCGATTATTATAGTTTGGTTTATTTTGGTACATAAAGTTACCAGTTTTTTTGTTAATTGGCCAATATGCTTCTGTAAAAAAATAGTCGTTTTACCCAAGAATAACACGCAACTCGCCTCATCGTGTTCAGAAATCCTGAACGGCTACAGACTGGAAGGACAAACAGGATGTAACAAATTGGTGTAACAAACAAATTGGTGGGGCATTACAGGGTTTGCTAATGAGGAACTCGTTATCACTTGACCGATAAGGATAGAAACAGCCAACAACTAAAAATTACACCAAAATATTCTTCAGTGAATCTGCCTTCCTCTAATACAGTGGTTCTCAAACTGTGGTACGCGTACCACTAGCGGTACGCGTACCACTAGCGGTACGCGAGAGCTTTTTAAGTGGTACCGCGTACCGGTGAACATGATTTTCGATGTGCTGTGGGTAATGTGTTGCCCCGGATAGACAAGCTTGTGCAGAAGAAACAGTTGCATCTATCAAATTAAATTGTGTTTTCTTGCTATTCATTGGTGTTATGGTATAGTAATAACGGTAATAACTAATAAATACCGGTACATTTGAGTAAAATAAGTCATTCAGGAGCCAGGTGGTACGCAGTGTAGCCAAAAAAACGAATGAGTGGTACGCGATCGCAAAAAGTTTGAGAAACACTGCTCTAATAGCATTAGCACTGTAAGGACCAAAAACGTTTTTACGTCTCTCTTCTTTTCATTTTTAGAAATTTGTTGTTTACGACTCCTCATCGGCTTTGACCTTGACCGTGGTAATATTAAATATTACGAAAAATACTGACAGCATTGTCATAAAACAGCAACCGTAGTCATGGACACAATATTCTGATCGTCAACCACAACAAGTTGCTTGTCTTTCAATGTTTTTTAACATTTTTAACGCCACTGAATGGTTTACTATTGCAAATGTCATGAAACTTCCTGACTAATAAAATCAAAAGAGCAATTTTCTTAGTACACGTAAAAAAGCAAGCGTATGTTTGTGAAAGCTTGTAAGGAAAACTCAAATAGAAAGTTAAACTTCAAAGTGTCAACCTGTATCTTGTTTTTTATTTTTAAAAACGATTGTAACTAAGTTAGAATAAAAAGTTGAAAATATTTCAAATACCTTAACGCAAATCACACAAACCTTTTAAAACACCCTTTACAGCGTTGAACTTGTAGTGCAAGAAAAACGTTTTCGTGAAAGAGGTATGGTTTCTTCCATAGAAAAAATGTAAATATCTGTTTATACTGTATCTATGATTCATGACGTAAACGATGAGTGAGTAAGTGCAAGACTGCAAGTGCAAGAAGAGAAATTTCGATGTTGGCTCGTCACTGTGCACGTGGGCAAAACATTTCAGTGCCTATAACTTTGCGTTCAAACAACCATATTTATCTTACTTATACTTTATAAATTGGCGTGTATGTGAAAAAGTTTAGCGTGAGCGTTGCACAGTCTCGTGCGTAGTAATTTTAATATAGGTACTGGTAGCCTAGCCTGCCATAAACGCTAAGTCAGGCAATGACAATTTGTTTATCCTAGCTCTAGGCCTAGGCTATGTTTAACCTGCAGCGTTTGACTTTTTTTTTATTTTGAAACGAAATCGAATCAAAGCCTGGACAATTCAAAGAATTGTTTTGCTTTGTTGCCTTGTTAGACATGTTTTAGTTGTAAGTCTTATTACTAATCCACTTTCTAGCAACTATTCTTGGATCAACATTGCGTCACATCCCGTTACGCTTGATTGTACGTCAGGTAAAACAAATCCGCAAAATGCATGTGGAAGATAGGAAAATACGGAGGTTTTTTGAAAGATAATAGTTTTTTATGTAGACTAGGAAAGTTATCGGGTGGACAAAAACATTTTTCTGTAGAGTAATTGCTTAATTGAAAAAAGGTATATTTATAACTATAATATGTTTCACTACTATATAATTGCCTGTTGTTTCTGGCTGAACGATTATGTTTTTCAACGTCATGGAAAATTCGTTTCTTCAAAATAATTTCTGTTGGCGAAATTCAATGAAAAAGGTTGGTTTCGAGCACAGAAAGCATACAAAGTAGGATAGGCCCAAGTTGTCAGCTGGAAGGTGAAGGTTCTAAGGTCATTTCTTTAAACAGCAATGAATTGCTTTGCTTGATATGGTTAGACAAGATGCATGTTGTGGTATAAGAATTAAAACTAGGCCGTTATGAACGGGTTGTTAGACTAACTCAAAAGTATAAAAAGTTAGAAAGTTTTCCGACTCTGCAAGAGATTTTTTTATCCGTGCATCTTATGAAGACTATCATTTACTTTCGGCATAAAATTATTGGTGGATAGGTCCCCTATGTATAGTTTCCAGTTATAATGTTTAACTCTCAGATTTGGATTTAATTAGATCTATATTATACATCACACGATGGTCCTCGACAGGACTCACATATTTCTGTTTCTTAGTTTCTATAGATGTAGCATTTTAAAAAGTATGCATGCATTGTAAAAACTAAATAAAATTGCTATTGACAGTAGCCATTGATTTCAATAGCTACTATATATTAGGTTCAAACATCTGATTTTATTTAAACAAGTTGTTGAAAAGTAAAAGTCCGAATTGGTTGCAATCCAATCCAAGAAATGACTGAGGTAAGGTCCATCACAAAGTATGGGTTCAATTTTTTATCTCTGATTGATTTTAACTGTTGTTTCCAGAGCCTTAAGGTTTTTTAGCCATTAGCTGGATGGTATTAGGTGTTAGATGCCGCAGTTGCAAATTATCAAGTCACATTGTTAATCACAGTCAAAACTATTAATCTGGGTTAAAATTGTGGTATTAGCATAGTATTTCTTGCTAAATTTGTTTATTGTGGAAAGATTCAAACATTAAATTGATTGACAAAGCAGCGTATTTCCACGGAACGAAAGATAAACAAATTTTAAATTCTTTTCAACCAGTATAAAGTTTAAAATTTCATATGTATATATATGTTTTATTTATCTATTTGTCAAAAGTACTGATAATTTACAGATGACTTCAAGCTACTTGACATAACACATCTTTTTTTGTAGGAAGAACAAAGCCACGACCCTCAATTTAAACCATTGGTTCAACTTCCTGAACAAATCATTCCAGAGCTTGAAACAGATGAAGAAGTTCTGTTTAAAATGTAAGGAATTGTTTCCACATATAAAGAAATTTATGCGTAATTTTGCTTGCAGTGTAGTGAAATATTAAAAGCACATGCACAGTATATGCTAGACTGTTAAGTTTTCAATCCTGACATGTTGGTTACCAGTTGGTGCACCCCAGGAAAGCACTTGCCAAAAACACCAGAATTTTTTCCTAAAATGTATACTCTAGCGTAAAAAGTGGAAATTAGTGGCAGGCTTTAGTTAAACCATGTCCCACCATTGATTTTTTTGCAGTGCTTTCTCAGTTGAGTAGCAATTTTGCGTAAACTGCAACCAGATTATTTTTTCAAACATTATTTCCTTTATGTTGGTTTTTCTGTTTATATATAAAAATATATATATTTTTTTTTGTGACAAAAATACCGTAAAGCTCGAAGGTCTCAAAAATAATGTGTGTAATGTCTCAAAATTAGGTGTGAGAATTATACGAGAAAATATTTCATGAGCTTTTTACAAATTTGGAGGTCTGGTTTAGAATTTTTTAACTAACACTACATGGTTGTTCATGACAATACATTGCTAAGGCTACGTTCTACTGCTCATGTTATTCACTTTGCTGATATTATTGCTGCTTAGCTTTCTAGTAGTGGACAACTTGTTATAATAAAAGAACTAATACAAACATACGACTTTTTTTTCAAATTTTTACTCGGTTTGGAATTGTACTTGTTTGTTCATAGATATTTGTATATAATCAAGTTGTCATTTTGCGATAAATTCTTACAATTCATGTGATATTGAAGACATGGCAAACTGAAGAGAGGCCGAAACTGATGAAAGTAATGTCAAGTGACAAAATAATGGATTTATAAAGGCACATAGCGATGAACAATGGGGTTATGTTACATCTTTAACTTGCAAGTGCTTTAGACAGCAAGGTGATATAACTACAGTATACCTGTAGTATAGTTGCACCAGATAAATACTTTAGCTTGCAGTGTAGGAGCAGTGGTAAAGTTTTTAGACTACTTTGGCAGCGAATTGTTTCGTTTTTGGTTAGAAAAATGGTGGCAAGTTAGGCGTAGTGAACTTAGACACTTAACACAAAAACTTATCACAACTTAAAAACAAGTTCTATAGTAATGTAGGCAAGATTTGTTGCATAAGAATTCTTAATTTTTTGTGTGGATATCAACCATTTTTGCTGTTCTTTATCTGACATCGCTGAGATTATAGTCTGGTTTGTCTCCGTCACCCTATGAATGACACTTAATGCCGTGCGAACAATATTGAAACATCGTCTTCAGCTTTACCATCGATACCATTTTGTATAATTTTTTTGACCTGTTACATCTTCAGGCGAGCAAAGTTGTTTCGCTGGGCTGTTGAGGCCGACCCACCAGAGTGGAAGGAACGTGGAACCGGAGACGTGAAGTTGCTCAGGCACAAATCCAGTTCCAAAATCCGATTGTTGATGAGACGAGACAAAACGCTTAAAATCTGTGCCAACCACTACCGTACGTTGGAGTCTATGTTTCGTTACGTAAACATGCGACCGTGTTGGTGTCTATATGGTGTTTGTATTTCATCAGCAAAAAAACTGTTTTCCAGTCACGAAAGAAATGACATTGGTGCCAAATGCAAGTAGCGACCGTGCATGGGTCTGGACGACATTCGCTGATTTTTGTGACAATGAAACAAAAAAAGAACTCCTCGCCATTCGATTTCTAAATTCAGAAAGTTCGTTTGAATAGTTTAACTTAAATTTTGATATACATCGAATTATTTAACATTTATTGATGTATTTGAAAGTTCTCCATAATGCAGTTGAGTATTAGTTGGATATTAATTTCACAAATGTTAATGCAGATGCAAATAAATTCAAGACAAAGTTTGAAGAATGCCAAGAAATTTTGGAAGAAGCTCCTGATAAAGGTAACCAACCAATAACTAGTTATTATCAAGAACACGTTAACTACTAACGACAACTTCTTTGATTGGTTTCTGCGATTGACAACATTTATTTTTCTTATCCAATTTTACCAACAAGACCATAGAAAAAGTTTCGTTAAGCGTACAGACCAAAATTACAAAAAATATTTTTTGCTATTGGCATCCTGCTGATAACACTGAAGTCACTACCCAGACTGCTTTTGAATCGTTTAAATATCAAAGAACTTATTGGTACTGTAGCTGACACGAGCAGATTGGTCACGGCACTGGGCTCACAATGTGGCCTGTGTTCGATACCCAGTGATGCTACTAATGATATGCCGTTGGGGAGGCATTAAGACACTTGCTGTTCAGTGATCCTGTTGAACAGTTCCAGATTCAGGCCGTATTTCATATTTTCTGATCATTTCTTGGTTTCATGACACGCCAATTTCATGAAATTTTCACTTGCAGCAAATGATCTGAATGACGACGAAAACGCACCGACTCCAGAGAAGAAAAAAGAAAGCTCTGAAGAAACTGAAGAAGTTGCAGAAAAACTCGAGGAGTTGAAAGTTAAAGATGACGAGAAGCAGAATTCACCGGAAAGTTCCGCCCAAGATAAAAAGACGCTCGAGGTGGAAGATTCTCCAGAAAAATGAGATAAATCATCGACGTCGATAATACATTGAAGCTGAATCTGAAAACAGTTACTAAAATTTGTTAGCTCCCCAAGACATCCTGAATTCTTAATCTTTGTGTCGCTTGACACTTTTTAGACATTAAGACCTTTACTGTATGGCAGAGGGTGCAGTGGTGCGCCAAACTGCCTTAGATTTTGTTGATTTCGAAATGTTTTTATCTCAGTTAAGATTTTTACGTTCATGGAAAACGCACCAACATTGCAATTTGATCCCAAACTGCCAGTTAGTTTAATAAATGTACATTTTTACACTAGTAGTGTTATGTGTTAAAGCTGTATAGCATAGACTTCTAATATGTGTTCTCACCTACCGAAACCTGCTAGCATTTGAACCAAACTGCTGAAAATTTGTTTTATTTTTTAACTACTTGATATTGGCTGCTTTGGTCAACTATCTAGTCATGATTGATAGATCAGTGCCAAAATGGTAAACTGAGAACATTTTCCTTTCTTAAGAACTTAGGAAATCTCTGGGTGAGCTTAAGCTTGCCAGAAGCTGCTTTTGACGGTGAAAGCATTTTATTTTATTTATAGCTCTAAGTTGAAGCTAATTATACAAAATGGAGCCTTGGTACAAGATAATACATGGCCCATGTGTGCTTAAGCATATTGTAGGTAAAAGTTTCCAAAAAATTAATGCATGTAAACAGAAATTAGAGTATGAGGTGCATAATAAAGACATTGTTAAGATACACTTCCTAAATATTATAAAAGTGCAATAATAGGTTTCAGTACTGATTAAAATAAAATAAAACTTGATTAAAAACACTTATCATAATGAACTACGTTGTAACGCAGAGCCTTTGTATCAGTGGTTAAAATAAGCGAGAGAGACAGAAAATATCCTCTGCTAAAATGTGGTTTCAAGCTTCTGGGCTATAGGTTCAAAATCACTCAAGCATAACTTCTTTTTCTCTACCAGCCAAACAGCTTAATTGTTTTGTGTTAATGGCCAGCGGGATATCCCCCTTTGCGAGAATCGCATGCGGCTCCAATTGTTCCGTCATCATTGATCACAATCGCTTGAACCACGGAACCAGCTTTGCTCATATTTGATATTTTGTGGCCTTTTTTTTGGAGCCCTTCAACCACCATCTACAAAAAATGGGTTAAGTACGATTTAGTGATTTGTGAGAAACAGCTGAGTTAAACAATTCTTGCCTGGTCAAATCCAGTTTCCCATCGGGTCTCATTTGGAATCAACTGATCATGAATTCGCTGCAGTTCAACACTTTCACCGACGTTGAGGCCGAAAAACAGAGAATTTAAGATTACCTGCGGAAAGTATAGTAACGGTAAAACAGTGAATTGCACAGAAAGAACTGATGCAATTTGTAGAGTATCTCACCAGTGAAGTACTAGTGGTTATCTGTGAACCACCTGATGCACCAGCAACCATCCTTACGTTGTAGTTTCCGCTTCGTTTATCGGTTTCCACAACGACTGATGGACACATGCTAGAAAGTGGTCGGTTTCCGGGGTAGATGAAGTTAGAAGGTGAAGGTGGGATACCTGGGGAAGCGTAGATTATATTATATGCATAGAAGCATAGATTGTTATAAAAGTCAGGTTTCAATCCCAGGTAAGTGAACAAAATCTAGAACCAGCACGATGGAACTGACCATACGCATTGGTAATATTCGGGGAGGAGAAATCATCCATCTCGTTGTTGAAGATGATTCCCGTGCGCAAACCTCGCACTCGGCTCCCAAAGCTGAAATGAGGGTTATGAAAAGTATTAGGCAGTGTTTTAAAAGAACATTAATTTGAATAGTTTCAATATATATATTTCTGGGCAATAATTATATCATACTATGTGTTTATGGTGCTTGTGATTGCCACGGCGTTGCCGTCTGGTCCAACGATGCTGAGATGGGAAGTGCCAGAGTCCTCTGGAACCACAAAATCAGGTCCGTAATATTCGACGGGCCATGTGTGGTCATCACTGATTTGCCCACGAAGCGAATCAGCAAACCACTCTGACGTCATGTTAATTGCGAGCTGCGAGGACAAAGTGAGCTACGTAAGCACCTAAGTGACAGGTTTTTCGTTTCAGCAAAGCCACCACCTGTTTAAACGCCAACTTCATTCATGAGTTGTTACCTGTCTGATAGTTTCGTTAGTTCTATCATCACCCAGCGATGAACGTTTGGCGTAAGCAAAACGAAAAGCCTCATTTATTCGATGATAGGTTAAGATTTTTTTGTCTTCGTTATTATAATCGTCTGGTGTGATGTCATAACCTGAAAATGATATAACTAGATGACGGCCCCATTCAACTGAGGTTGGCAACCGGAATCAGTTGCAAATTACCATCCAGTATGTTGAGGATGAGAGCCATGACCGCTCCACTGGCTGGCGGACCCGGAGTGAAGACGGTGAGGTCATCGATTGTTACGTTCAGCGCTTCTTCCACTTCTGTACTGATTGGACGAAAGAAAAAGTTTCATTGTTTTTTCTGAACAGTGCACAGCAACCCTAAGGTCGCGACCCAAACACTGGCCAGCTGAGTGGCGTGGATTGTGCACCATTAGAGTAACCAGCCATGTACCATGCCATGTACCAATGGAAAGTGTCTGGATTGTGGCACTTCTCTCGTTTCTATGTAATGAGAAATGTAGTCAATCGTGGCATTGTTTGTAAGGAAATAGCAGCAGGCCACCAACTGAACCTCGCAAGCTACATAGAAACGGCGCATCACTTATTCCCAACCACGCCAAAGAGTTTACCAACTATAATCTGATGTTATAAGGTGGGTTACCAAAGTCTTTAATTCAAAAATTTGAGTCACGTCTAAAAAAAGGTCAGAAACTCCGTTTTGAAGTGATATTTCCCTTTAAACAACTTGTTCCTCCCTTTCTAAAGTAGTTGGTATTCTTTCACTTGTATCTTTGCACATATCATATGCAGAAGCACGCCGATTTAGTAAAGCCAACAACAGCCAAAGGCATGGTATATAATACCCTGAGCTTGTTACAATGAGGTACAACAAGGAAGTATAAACAAGAATTTGGTTATCTAGCTTACCTGTAATCGTTTAGGTCTTGCTTCGTAATAATGGAATCTCCAAAACCATCTTTCAAATCTGCAACGATATCATCTGTGAGTCGCCCGTCGTAGAATGCCTCGGCTCCTTCTTCGGCGATTATGCGTAAAGTGACTGCCAGTTGGGGTCGCCGAACGATGTCCCCTTCTTGTTTCAATGAACCGTCAAAGTTTGTAAACACAGGCCTGGAAATGATTCAAAGTTTGTAAACACAGGCCTGGAAATGAATGGCCAAGGAACTAGAAAGAAGATGCATGAATTTCACCCACCACATGTTAAAGGTTTTGTTCTGGATTACATCTGCAGTCGATCTGATTGCTTGAGCATGGGCCGCACTCACAACATATCCCTCCTCCGCAATCTTAATGGTCGGTTCGAACAGATCTTTCCAAGGCAACTTCCCGTATCTTTGATGAGCCTCCCAATATCCAGCTATCTCACCTGGCACGCCAACAGCAAGTGTCCCTGCAAATAAAGTTCTTTGAAACCAGACTTCAAAACTACAATTTCTTATGCTTGGTTTCTTCTCTTTTTGGTTTATTGTGAGTCTCTTTTCCAGAGACAAGCAAACTTGCCTATTTGAGAAAGATCAGAGCTTCCTTTATACATGTCCTTGTCTGCAGCAGCAGGAGCTGTTTCTCTTGAGTTCAGAAACGTGGCAGCACCCGTCGATGAGTTGTAAACCGTCATGAAAAATCCTCCACCGATACCACAGCTGTTACGTAACAACATATCAGCCTCATACACGCCAAGATCAAAAATGATTTACCTCATTTGAAGCAAAGCATAGAAAGCTATAAGTCAGAATGTCAAAACTAGCCAATATGACAGAAAAGTAATTTCATTATCAAGATGAATGGTTGAATAGTTATGAATTTAAATAAAATGAGGCTTCCGATTCACAAAGAGGTTATCTTTCATTTTTCCATTTATGCATCACCGCCTTATTTAAACTGCATGACTGTAAAGAACTTTTTCAACCACCTGTGCCCATTGTACAACCCAACACAAAGCATGGTGGCAACCGCCGCATCAACGACAGAGCCTCCTTTTTCTAGAAATTGGTTCCCGATGTCAGAGCAAGGGCCGGCGTCCGCGGCAACAGCTGCCTTCTTAAATGTAGCTGAAGATGGGGGTATTGTGGGTGTCACGTCATTGCTTGTGTTTCTTGGTGGAAGGCCGAAGTACAAGCCAAAAAATAATGCCAGGCCAATTAGCCCTCCAACTGCCACCCCAAGTCCGAATGATCCAGCGCTGCATTTTGACTGCGAACAAAATAATAATTGCATTTAAATAAGTAGAATTGGTTAGAATTCAATTTGTAGTTTCTCTTAAGGTTATTTCTTTGCATAAGCATACTACTGTGGAAATTATATGTTAAATCTTACCCAAATGCAGGCGATGGCATTTCATAAATATACGGTAAACGACTAAAGACATACAGCCATCAAACCAGTGCTGTATATTATACCTAATTATTACGTTTGGAAAACCTTTTGCATAGCTGCAATGCACCACAGGCAGAGCAGCTGACAGGCATTGACATTTATTATAATTAGTTTTAATTTAATACGGTATTTACTGTGGAGTGTAATTATATATTTTTTTTCATAATATTTATGCTCTATATAAATTTAAAATCAAACAAAAATATGCCAAAAAGTTTTTGTAAATCCTGTTTGTTAACGGCTTATTGTTGGTGGTATGATGTCATTGTTTTATTTTGTTGTGCCCGTATAAAAAATTTTTTTGGCACAAATGTCATTGCAACGTTCCATATAATCAACTGAATTCCCCACCTTCTTCTGTGCGTTAGATATTTGCACTTGCTGTGAAGTTATGTCGTCATTTTGTGGTAATGCATTATATTCACCATAGTTCATTCTGTGTAACAATTTACCAACAAATTTACGACATAGAAGATAAAAAACCTTGGAATAGAATTGGAGAAAAATTATTGTTGCTTAAGTTTGGTAAAATTGTTACCTTCAATTTCAAAAAAGTTTGACAAGAAGACTTATTTTTGATTTTATACCAGGTTTTAATCAAAATGGGAAGTTCTCAGAAGTGCTTTAGTAGCTTTTGATGCACGAACAACCAATTTATGTTTTCAGAATATTGCAGGACACAAATCACACATCTTCTTGAAAACATCTTGTAATTTCTTACATTCCATATATTAGTATTGGACCTCCCTACAGTGCAACTGTAAACATTAAACTAAAGACACAAAATGTACGCACTGCCCTCCTGTTGAATAAACTTCTATACTCACTAAAAGTAATAACGCAGAAAATATAGTCACACCATTGCAATAGACTAAATTTTGCACTTTTCTTCACAAGAGAAAACGTTTACGAATCTCACTAAAATCCTGAAGTGCTGAAACGAAGAAAATAGAACTAGTTGAGAAAAACTGTTTTCAATTTCAGTCTTTTCAGCCCCTTTATCCTTTCAGGATTTCAATGTGTCCTACTTTTGTTCATAATTTCAATTCAAAAACACAAAGTGTAAATATTGTAAACTGTATGCATGTTTTTGAACACCTGCACAATCATACGTTTTAGCTTAACAGCAGACTGCTCTTCTAGACACCGTGTCTGTATTTTGTGGCAGCTGCACACCCGGAGATAAATTGAGAATTTCTTTTGTTTCAAAAAAGCCTGCTGTATTCAAATCACACCCTACTATTGACTGTTTACTAACCTGCTTCTGATCACGTCAGGAACAGCAGCCTGTCTGTTACCGGGTCAGCAAGCAGTTGAAGGGCACTATTGGAAAACAGCAGGCTGCTGTTTTCCCACGATCTTTTGTTGATGACCCTGCCTCCAAATTTCAATGAAAACTTATCGGGCCCACAGGATTTTTTGATAAGGTGTTATGTTAAGATAGATAAATTTATAGTTACAATTACAAATATTAGCCTGGATCTGAACTGGAGAAAGATTGAATAGGCCTAACTGCACACTTAAGTCACCGGGTCTGCACACCCGAGATCTCGGCGAATCCTGCCATGAAATATAGACCGGCTACACACTCACACAGGTCTATATCCCAGCGTAGAGTGGGTAAGACAAAGAAGGTTGTCTAATTTCTAATTTCATTCTCCTTTTCGTGCGAAACAAACGACGATCGTATCGTCATTAGAGCGTGACATTAGAAGGTGTTTAACTGGGTTTAGAAGTGCTTAGTGCAAGCAAATGCCCCTCCAGTAGTCGCGAACATTCACCGCTAGCTCGATAAGCATAAACGCGATATGTTATATAATATACGGCTTCATTCAAGTTGAAATGAAACAGGTAATTTCCCTGTTTACTTATTAGCACACACTGGTTCACAGTAGATAATAATAATATAATCCGAGTCTAAAGGGCAACTAAATTATAGCTTATAAAAATGTAACCTACCCGTCGCTTTCTTTGTATTTTAAAAGATTGCAACTTTTTGTCGGTTTTCGTCACAAAATCGGTATCTGATCGATTTGCTTTGTCAGTCGATAAACTAACCATTTCTCTTGTATTACGTAATAAATGGCATAAGTGCAAATGGTCGGCGAACTGTTTTAAACGGTCTGTTGAAGGTATTTAGGTGTTCGCTTCCTTTCTCGAAGAATCGTTTATGCCTTTTTACGTTTTTGTGGTTTAAGGTAAACAATAGTCAGCCGTTCAGCTGGTCAAGCCAGTCATCATGACACAGCATAATTTCAAAGCGGATTCAGCAATAGCAGTGCAATGATTATGTAAGCGTAACAATGACTTGCACGATTTGTGATTCAAGTTTTATTTTTTGAGAAACTCTATTTTAAAGATAGCTTCCGGCCATTTAAACATGATGGACGTGATAAGGTGTTTAGCAAGCCTCAGTTTCCTATTACACCGACTTATCCTTGGAGATGCTGTACCGTAATTGCAGCCGTCTGTAGCCTACGCATGTACACAGCATAGACTACCAACTTAGCCAGCTTCTATGCTCCGCTAAATTAGAGAAAAACAATAAAACTTCGAGAGACTTGTTTTGTGCAGGTCGAATGACTTTCAGATACGCTGGTCCATTCAAAAAGTTAGACAAAGCGCTATTGTGTAAATCAGCAAACTGCCAATTTTATTATTCATTGTAAACACACTGGTCGCAACCCACCTTTTAAAAACTTAGTTGTTAATTACAAAGACAGACACAAGAATTCGGTCAACGTAAATGACGAAGTAGGTAGTTACGTTTCTTTTGAAAAACTCCAGCAAACCTACTGCTGACCTAGAACATAACATTACTTCCATTACTCGAGTAGATTCGTGTAAACATAAGTCCGTTAAAGATTAATTGATAAGAAAGCTTGTTAACCGTGTTCTAATGTAGTTTTATAACGACCGCCAACATCTGCATCGAACGAACACACACAGAGCAACAAAGCACAAAATGTACGAAAAATATCAACTTCCTAGAGACCTAGACAATTCAATTCTGCGTTGTTTGCGCTACTTTAAATCAAAGTAGAGGTGATATAATATTAGTTTAAATATGGATCTACAGTAATCTACACCTACATGAAGTATAGACATGTAATTCTGGTATCGTGAAATATGTCGGCCATTTATCTTATGCAAATATTGCTTTACTCTCTGTTGAACAAATTCCACTCGTTCACCCTCACTCTAACCTGTTGTATGATGGCTCTGGTTACTTCATAAAAATATTTTTATTGATAACTCATATAGCATCAAGCTGTGTCCATCGACGATCTAATTATCGCGTATACTGGAACGTTGCTAGATTTATTATATGACGTCTTTAATTTTCAGTTCTACAGAAATTTTACACTTAGATGTTGCGACAAAAAACAAAAAGTTTTAACTTATCCAAAATATAAAATAAACCCACCTTCTTTCCTGAAGTTCCAAGTTCATTATCGACCTCTCTGCTTTGCTCAAAAGCGTTTGATGGCATCTCTGGTTTCAGTTACAGTTATGTAATTTACTTATGTTTCTGCAAAATATTTGCTTTAGTTATATTTTTGTTCCGGTGTCGACGGGATTCTAAAGCTTAAAGATAAGTATTGACAGTTTTGTAATATTCATAAACCCGAATCTGTAAGACTGATTATAATTGGTTAATTCCAATCTTTGCATGGAACGAGAAACTCACAGCGACGACACATCTATTCGCGCGAATCGAATCTCTTTCGAAGCGGGAATAACGCAGCCCAACATTTGTAGTTGCAGCAGGAATTGGAAATGATCCTAGACAGAAGCGAAATGTGTCTGGCCAGCTCTGTGACAATCATCTTCACTAAAGCTTAGGCTGCATTATTCCTTCTTTGAAGGAACAAGTATGTAATGAAAAGGTGGGTATTTGTCACCTGAACTTGACAGGTTGACTCACTTCACTACAATTATTGCTTGTTGAAATGTTTATTGCGGGTGATGATATATGAGTCTCATAAGTTCGTTGTATGCTTTTCTCACCCTCAGACTTAATTTTTCACCTTAACGGTTTATTATCTTGTGAAGATGACAACAAATTTGTCTATCTTGACACTGAACTTCTTCAAATTGAATTCAACAATGGTTAGACAGGAACGACAACTGTATATACTAATTATAAGTTATTGAAGCTTCTTTGAATGATTACATTTGAACAGAACATTGACACAGCAACAGCATAAAGCTGCTAATCATTAGCACAGTAACAGCATCAAAACGTCCATGTTACAGCGATTATCTTAGTAGAAGAATGAACAACTGTGTATATTAAACGCATGATAGGTGGGCACAACATTTCTGTCACGACTCAAAACAGAAAACAGGAAGTTTTCGGTATGCAATGTTATCTATTAAATTATTAACGTCACCTTTCGTAAAGCAGATGTCTGAAAATAAGAATTCTATACTGTATACGATCTGTATATTATAATATTATCACAAGTGGTTTTAAGCATTATTCACCGAATATTTTTCATCTTGACAGATGCTTATTAGGTGCAATTGTATTGTTTTGGTGGTTACTGTTTTATACAGTAAATACCATACTATGGATATTTAATATATTGCAATCTGACTCTTAAGAACGATTAGAAGGTTGCGAATTCTGTCTAGAAATTCCTAAACTTCAGTTGAATAGTTTATATAGTTTTTAAACACTGAGAATCTGATTAATATTGGTTTTAATACTCTTCATTATTACTTCAAACAACTAAAAATTACAACAGTATTGTTATTTATATATATAAAAATGATCATTATAGACCCATTAGCAATCAAAACGCTTCACTCTACATTCTACGATGACTTTAAGGAATTCGTTAACAGAGTTAATTACGATCTATTTCTTCTCATTCATTGAACTTTTAAAACGCTAAACTGGATATTGACGAATCCAATATTAAAGACTAGTATTAATGCTAATACCAATTCTAAAACTAATATACTTAAACTAATATAATCTAATAAAATCATAGCATGCAACGATAAAGTTATAAGCTGAAGGAGATAACATGAAACAGAATTCCAACTTGAGGCGCAATGCGTTTATCAATGACAGGAAATCATTTGGACTTTTAGACTTGAAGTTTTACAGGTCAGGTGATAATTTCAATTAGAAAGTTTCAATAAAAGGAAACAAATGTCAATCAACATTGTCTATTTTTAGAAAAACAATGCTGTTAATACGAGGTCAATCGTGGAGATAAACATTTTTACCAATTAAGTTGTCAATCACATAGGGGTTATTTCGAATTCGGCAAGTTCATAATGCAATGTAAATATCATGTTTACAAAATAGTATGAAAATTATGGAGTTATCTTAGTGCAATAAGTTCAAAAGTGCAAGGTAGGTAGCATGTTTGAGGAACTGTCTATCTACTTACTATTCTTGGATAAGTTTGCAATTATACCGTGAACTGAGATTAAACTTATGGCAAGTATGACGTTATTTAATAGCGCGGTAAATAGCAGAAATATAATTATAACGACACAACTTGGAAGACAATGGAAACAGCGTCTTCCAGTTTCATCTCACAGCGGTCAATTTTTTGACCCATAGTAAACACAGAAATATCATAACTGACCGAATTTGATTGCTTTTTTTGGCAAGTTTATCAACTAAACTTCTTCGACAAAAACTTCCCACGACCGTCAATAGACACAAAACCTGACCAAAAAAGATTCAGGACTAAAGTATCTTCCAGTTTCATGAAGTGAATAATATCTGGCAAGAAACTTACTGAGTGACAGCGAGAAAACCCTTCAGCCTAAGTTGCTCGGGAGTTTGCTCAGCGCGAGCTTTGCGCGTCGCTTTATTTCACAATCTACCACAAACGAACCTTTTCTCTGACCTAATGAACGTTTTCTCTAGCTTTTGCACTATTGTGGGTCACGGGCTGATTGCTACGTCTGATGGTAAGCTAGTACTAACACCGAATATCGCACATAGTTTAAGGGATCTGTCTTTTCATGGCTACACGATCCTCATCAAACTACGCTAAACTCTGTTGTTAAAAATTGAAGGCATACCTGCCACGCCTTGTAATGTGAACTAAGCTGTCAAGAGAACCTGTTCCTAGAAATATTATCACAGGGTTTGCGAGAGAAAGGTTTCCTTCCGCACAAACGCATTCTTCCTATGAACAGCAATTCGAGCTTAGTGTAAACATTAGGGCAGTAGGGCTTGGCATCAAAGGACGGTTTAATCATTAATTAATCTCCACATTTGACCTGCTGTTTACTGCAGGCCCTTTGTGTAAAGAGCTTAATATTTATTCTATTGTGACCTCACTAAACTGCTGCTATCCAAGGCGACGATGGATGTTTGTCTAGATGAGAAGGAGCAAATAAGATGAAATGTTCCCGTGATTTGGGTTTACCGGCGCTTACTTGCTTCACACTGAACTTTTCCGCACATGGGCAGCATAGCGCGCCTTCACCAATACGTCGTCACACAGCACCCCAATATTATTTCTGGTGTTTATATGCAAATGCGTCCTCTACGACGACTTCATACATTTTATGTTGAATAGTGTAAACTATCAGTTTTTTTTTCGGAGTTTAAATTATCCTTCCATTCGGTTTAGTTTACGGAATAGATTTGTGATGATATTATAAAATTGCTTGCAAATCGAATTCCGCATAGAATACTTGTTTACGGAAATCGGCAAAGCATTGCGTTACGTAATCGATTACTCTCTGCTTATCGTATTAAGTCGTGACAAAAATGTCGTGCATGCCTATATTGTGTGTGTTATTAACTTATTAATTTATTATTCATAGTTGTTCAATGCGTTATAGTCTACCAAGTCAACCCTAGAAAGTGGTCGACTTCATTATATAGCTGTCCCAATGTTTTATCTCGATGTATTCGTTCAAAGAAGCTTCAATATAATCAGAATACACAGTTGTCAAGGTGAACAATTAATTCTAAGATTAAGAAAAGCAGAACAACGACCTTCGAAGACTCATATAACATCGAGGACATTAAACAATTCAACAGACAAACGTTGTAGTGATTTGGTCGCCCTTACAGGTTAAGGAACGACAAACAACCATTTCATTACAGATTTTCATAATTGTGCTAAACTTTTCCTTGATAAAGATTGTAATTATTTATAAAACGGTATTTATTAAAACTACACAAGTTGTCAACAAATTTGGAATAAGTCCAAACAAGCAGTTTGACCCTACTCTTAATATGCAAGTGCAATCTTGGATCAAAACAAAAAACTCAAGTTGAAAGCGTCGTATTATGAACTATGGGGGACAAACAGGATGGCGCCACGGCAGCAATATGTATTAAACATAAGCATGAAACGTTTAGGGTCGCCGAAGCCGTATCTTGGTGTGATGCGCTGCCACAGGGTACATGGAGGTCAAGTAGCAATACGCAGTAGCCATTTTGGGAAATCAGTTGCTTTTGGAGAGGTCACAGCTAACTAAATACAACACATCTATTGCTATATGTATTGCACGTAACATATGAACATATATATGCTGTACCAGTGGTGGTTATTACGATTTATTTCTTCTCATTCATTGAACTTTTAAAACTCTAAACCGGATATTGAAGAACTTAATATTAAAGACTAGTACTAATACTAATACCAATATTAATACTAATAACTTATACTAAAACTAATAATATCATAGCATGCGATGATACATTTAAAAGCTGAAGGAGATAATAAAGCAACAGAATTCCAACTTGAGGCGCAATACGTTTGTCAATGACAGGAAATGATTTGGACTTTAATACTCAAAGTTTTACAGGTCAGGTGATAATTTCAATTAGAAAATTTCAATAAAAGGAAACAAATGTCAATCAACATTGTCTATTTTTAGAAAAAGTATATCAATCAACTGTCAATCAACTATTCTTCAATGAGTCTGTAGTTACACCATGAACTGAGATTGAACTTTTGGCAAGTATGACGTTATGTAATAGCGCGGTAAATAGCAGAAATATAATCATAACGACACAACTTGGAAGACGATGGAAACAGCGCTTCCAGCAGTAGCTCATGTAGTCAAGTATAATATTTGTGTACTGTGCTGTCTTCACGAACAAAGAATGACATAATGTTGTAGCCTTTTTCCGCGATCGAAGGAAAAATGTGTCACAGATCGGAAATTATTGAAGATAAATGAAACCACTACATATGTATTTTGATGCTTAACTGGTAGTTTAACTTGCCTGTATTCTATATGGCATGCTGTATGAAGTAACAAGACTAGCGGTGATATAACTAGTCAAAATGAAACAGCGCACTACTTTAGCCTCTATACCGCTAGACTTTTGTATTTTTGACTTTGGTAAAAAGTGTTGTCGCAAAACTTTATGTCAAGTCGTTTTAAGTTACTTATGTGAAGGTTAAAAGAGGTATAGACAGCTATAGTAGGAGTCCGCAATAAAGTAATGAGACCAGCACCTTCTTGCTTGCGGTAGTGCTCTTGCTCGTCGGTGAAGCAATCTTGATTCTTGATGGAAAACAGCCAATACCTACGTCATGGTGTCGTTTACATGGACATCGTAAAACTCCATTTGTAGATTGAAGACTTCGAATCGTGTTTTACAGGTCACTTTCTATAACTGAATTGAGCTTAACATGAACCATGGTTGAGATGTCAATTTTATCCGAAAAACAACACCGCGGTATGAGGCGTCAGGTAAAATCGTTGGAAGTAAGTGAATAAAAATATCGTATATTTGTTCTTCGGTGTACAATGATAAAACCATCATCCCAGACATTTTCATTTTGTAACATAACATCAGATGCTAATTGCTATTTACAACAACGTACTGTTTAGAATTTACGAACTTACAATTATAGCAACGATTTATCGTCTTTGAATTAAAGTTTTTATTAGAACTGCACCTTCCCGTGACCCTGATACTTGGTATTTTAACAGAACGCATTTGTAAAATTAACAATTATTCGATTTTATACAGAAAATATTTTGGGTTGTGTTTGCATTGGCTGCATTGCTTTGCGTGGTCTTGTACTACGGTCAGCTCTTCAGTCTCAAATCTGGAAACGGTCCTGAAACATTTCCAGCTACAGAAACATTTGATAATGCGGCCGTGGCAGCGGACGCGGGTAATTGTTCCGAGATTGGAAAACAAATTCTCATGAAAGGTGGTTCGGTGGTCGACGCCGCAATCGCTGCCATGCTTTGTGTTGGAGTTTACAATTCACACAGGTTATTTTATGTCTATGAATTTTTGCGTTTTCTTTAATTTCGGTTGTTTTCATAAATTAGCGAAGAGAATGGTTAAACTTTCTCCCTCTTCTTTATGGCTGTATATATATATAAGCTTATATATAATAAAGCGCGGAAAATTTTCACCATGAAATTAATATAAATATCACAGCTGTGGGCTGGGTGGAGGATTTTTTATGACAATCTACAACGCCACAACAGGAACAGCCACGATTATAGACGCCAGGGATGTGGCGCCAAATCTTGCATCACGTGACATGTACGGAAAAGAGGAGTTGCTTTCAGAAATAGGTATCTATACAGAGTAAAGTTAAAAAGCTATAAATCTATTACATGTATCCAAAGAAACTTTTTTCGAGGATAAAGCTTTAAGTGTTTAAATAGATATAAGTAAATAAATTAAATAAATATAAAAATTGCTAAAAATGACTTTTTATCGTAAAAAAATTGTATGTTGTACTACAAAATACTAAGTATGAATCGAAATGTGGTTTTAAACAACTTAAATTGCAGGAACACTTGCCGTCGCTGTGCCCGGTCAAATTGCAGGATTTTGGGAAGCTCATCAAAGATTCGGAAAATTGCCTTGGAAAGATCTCTTTGAACCAAGCATTAAGATTGCAGAGAAAGGTTATGTTGTGGGAACCGCTCACGCTGAAGCCATCGCTTTGATAGCTCCTAATGTTTTAGACCGGGATCTCAATTTGTGGTGAGTACAGATGTAACCTAATACAGTTAGAGATAGATATCATGTAAACTAATTTGCTAATTCCATTTTTATGATTAAGTGTCAACTCCACTTTAAAATTTACCTAATTCAATAAAATATAAAACATTTCCAAATTTAATGGAAAATTTTTGTCTATACTGGAGTGACTTTGCAAAGCTATAATTATCATCTGTCTTCTTTCTTTATTATTTGTCTTCTTTCATTTCTAACCAGTTGCTTGCTGCACTTTTAATGAGGCATCTTTGATATACCTGGTCAACAGTAGGTCATTTTATATCCAGGCCTGTATTTACCAATCTTGACGGTAGCTTGAAAAAGGCAGGAGACACGATCAGGCGACCCCAACTAGCGGCCACTTTACGAACAATCGCCGATAAAGGAGCTGACGTATTTTATCGAGGATCTCTCGCATCTGACATTGTTGCTGATTTACGCGATGGTTATGTGTTAAAGCCGGGTGGAGAGAGCATTATGACGGAGACTGATCTCGACAATTACAGGTATTGGCCAACAGAGAGGCAACAACGGGGGGGTAGCTAGTGCCCCATTTACGGAGCCCGGAGCTTTTTAGTGCCCGACACAACTCACCTTTTTTTATATTATTCCTGTATACGTCACGTTTCAATTTGGAGCTGGAACACTGCACTTTTGCAAACAAACTTGTGTTGATATTTTTTAAATTGTTTTTATTGATTTGGTATGCAGTAAGCTACAAGGTTAAGTGAAGGCTTTATGGCTGCTAGAAACTTCAGCTACATGTGCAATATGCATTCGTATTACAATTTTGTGCATTTGATTTCATCACCTAATTATGAGCATAGCTTGCTGCAATGATTTGAAAAAACTTTTAAACAAAGCTATTTACGTCATACGTACTAGGACAAACGTAAAACCTGCGTTGAACGTGACTGTTGGTGACTTCAGCCTCTTTGCCCCAGGACCACCAGCCAGTGGATCAGTACTTGCGCTTATTTTGAACATATTAGAAGGTAAGTGCATTAGCATTAGTGCTAAATGTCACACGTCACCGCTACGGCTACTGATAGCAATATTGCTACTGACGTGATTGGGAATAAGCTTTCACAACTTTTACCAGGTTATAATTTTTCCCGAAATGATATGAAGCCCGAACAAAAAATCCTGACCTATCATCGATTTGTCGAAGCCTTCCACTTCGCATACGTCAGACGTTCGTGGTTGGGCGACGACCGGACCAACAAAACTATAACAGAGGTAGAAGATTTAAACCAAGCAAGATATCATACAGTGCTATTGCTGCAATGAAATTTATCTTTTTGTCAATCAATCAATCCCAATTAGCAGCAAAGATACCAAATTCGTTTAGAGTGAATACCACACAATTAACGCATTAATAGCTTTCATGCCATTGTTAGATTGCAATAAACATGACGTCAAAGTTATATGCTGAATCACTTCGTTTGAAAATCAACGACTCGTTCACTCAAGAGCCAGGATATTATGACGAACAGTTTGTCCTCTCTGACGATCGAGGCACCTCCCATCTGTGTGTTGTTGGACCGGGGGGACATGCAGTGTCAATGACCAGCTCAATAAATGCACAGTATGTGTTGACTGTTATTGTTTTTCTTCTTTGTTATTTTTAGCTTGGCTGAGTGCACGAAACAAGTTAACACGTAATTTAATGAATTTTATATGTTGGCAATAAGTAACATCGCACTCAAAGTAACACGTAACACTCCTAGTCACATAAGTAAAACCACCGTCCACCACCATCATTTTATTTTAACCAGTTTCGGGAGCAAAGTTCGTGGTCGAAGAACTGGAATCATTTTCAACAATGACATGAACGACTTTTCATTGCCGGGTTTGCAAAGTCGCCACGGTATATGCTTAAAAGCATACATTTAAGTCTACATTTGTAGTTCTAATTTTTGCTTATTTCAACGTCGTATAAGCCAACCAGCCAGGCATCTAAGCCAGGCCAAATTACTTTGGTAAGCTTTAAAAGGTCCCGTTCTGTTTTATAATTAATTTTAATTTTGCATATTTCAACGTAGTGTTACAGGATATTAAAACAACAGGGCTGCCGGAATCTCCATCGAATTACATTGTCCCGGGTAATCGGCCATTTTCAAGCATGTGTCCGTCCGTAATTACCCAGACGGATCCGCAAACTGGCAAGAGAGAGTTGAAAATGGTTGCAGGCGCCGCCGGTGGTCCCAAGATCACAACAACGACAGCTTTGGTAAGAGCTTAAATTTATGCTAACACAGTGAAGTCGGTATAAGTCTTTTCTGAACGTTATTCTATTTTTCATTGAACCTATGAAGGTAAAGGATCACATAAATAACATTTAACCTACCATTTGCTGACCCCATGCAACGGGCGTTAAATTTTCCTTTATCGGGTAATTGTGACAGACAGGTCATTATCAGGTAACACTTTATAATTGTTTCAGGTAATTATGAACTCATTATTTTTCGGTGATGACGTTGGTACCAGCGTTGCTAAGAAACGTATTCACTACCAATTGGGCGAGCCAGTCAAGGTTGAAACCGGGTTTGACAAGGCAAGTTGCTGCTATGAAATCCCTTAAAATATGGGGTAAAATTGACCAAGTGTTATCTTCAAAGTGTTGGTTAAACAGGAAATCGTTGATGGATTAGAAATGAAAGGACACGAGGTAGAAGTGGACGAGGGTATCTTTGCTGTCGTCCAAGCCATTCTAGTTGACAAGGATGGTCGGTTGAGCGCCGCATGCGATTCTCGAAAAGGGGGATATCCCTCCGGATTTTAGTTGATCTTCTTAAAATGAAACATGTTTAATAAACAAACATATGTATAATAATGTTCCACAAGCATTCTTAATAGGATACAAATATAAGCTGACACAAGATTGCAATAAAGCCACCTACTTTCGAAATACTTTCGCTTTTTATTGGAGAGACGTTTGAATCAGAAGCAAATGCACAAATAGGTCACTCTCCGTAAACCAGTTACTTCCTTTACCGCAAGTCTAAATGTCTTGTGGGTCCTTCTTTCGCGTGTCCCATTTTCCACCAGTTGAGTTGCCATTGCAATTGCAGAGATAAGAAAAGGACGGAAGTATAATGAGTTAACGGGCAATAAGGTTGTTTAAGTACCCCATGTCTTGCGGCCCCGTTATGCAAAGCTGATGCTGTTGATGGACTTCGTTCACCGCTCTATAGCATTTTTTCCTCCAGCAGAGTGTTGACTGCTTTTTCAGAGACAAAAAAGACAAAAAAGAACCGTTAGCGGATTTTTTAGGCTCATTCAAAACTCCCAGCACAGCGTGGAGTTGGTGCCATGACCGAATGGGATGCTACCGCAAGTATTAGGCGCAGCAGGATTCTGGTTAAGTCTTTCCCGAGCGCTAAGAGCCAGGTGACAATACAGTAAGTTCGTTGGTTATTAGACTAACGCTATTCCAGTCGGCCTTTCTGAAACTTTACCACTTCCCTATGGGGCGCTTAGAACAGACGTCATGAGTTCAGAAGCAATTATAAGCGCGGGTCAAAGTTAGGACATCGGCGACTTGACTTTTCAGCATACATTTGTCTGCCTGGTGGCGGAATGGTTGGAGCACTGGCTCGCAATGATGCGGCCCGAGGCGAGGTACGGCTCGACTTAAGTTTGTGGGCCCTAAAGTTACGGGAGACGTAACAATCTATCCTCGGCTGGTCCGGTGATCGTGCTGCTCCGAAAGATTTTGAATTTAAATGGTCAAAAACGCATAAAATTTCGCTTTTCTTTGAAAACACAAATTGCCTGAGATTTGTTTGAGCATTTCTTTTTAACCTATAGCTCCATAAGTTTTGCTCCATGGCCCCCAAACTTTCACAACCTTCATTTCTCTGTTGCTATCGAGTGCTTAATACCTCAGAGGTCTATCAGCAGAGAACACAACTTTTGCTTCCTCTTGACAAGATGTCGTAAATCACGTGAGAGTTTGAGCATCAAGCTTTATGAAAGTAATCTCAAAGCAGAAGGAGATCTATTCCCACGAAGGCTCAATTTAAACAGCTTCCCCCTACTCTAAATACAGTTAATACAGCTAATTAGCATGAATCAGTAAATGACTCTCCTCCTGAATATGTACGACTACTTAGCGGTAATATTCGTATCGTATCGTACTTATTAACATTCGTATCCTGAAAAATTACGGCTAGTAAACGGTAATATTCGTGTGCAATGTTTGATTTTTAGACCGCGTGCACAGAAATAGGGGAGCCCTTGGAGGCCTCGTTCGCCTCACCCTAACCCTCTGTCACTGTGGACGTCACTATCGTCCCAATCAACGAAATATCACAATTGCCAGTTGAAGTCGTCACGCATAATAGCCTAGGGGAAAAGACACCCCGAAAAGGTTGTTTTCGGTGAAGTTGAGGGGTCTTTATAAGTTGATGATGTTGTCGTTATCAACATCTATGCATACACCCTCCCTCTCTGCCACAAGCAGAAACACAACTGTTTATCACTCCCCCATTTCTTGTTCAGTAAGCTCATTTCAAAATGTGTCCGACACACCATGTTGCCGCCGTCTTAGCGAGAATGTAGATTCAGGTAAAACAGTGAGTAGTTCTGGAGAATTGAGTGATTTTGGAAAAGTTACAATCGACTAGATAGTAAAGAAAAAGTATGCAAAGTTATCGCTACATATTAGTAGTGAATTGTGTCCAAAATTACTTTATATTCCAGCCGGGTTTCAACACATCCTTAGCTATATATATAGCACGTAGCATAGGTATATATATGCTACAGCAGTACCTCATGTAGATGATGTTTAATGTTGATGACATAGTGTTGTGTCTGTAACACTTTTCCGTGATCGACGGAAAAATGTGTCACAAACAGGAAATTATTGAAGATAAATGAAACCACTAAATGTGTATTTTGATGCTTAACTGGTAGTTTAACCGGCCAGTATGCTATACTGTTTGAAGTAGCAAGACAAGCGGTGATATAACTAGTCAAAATGAAACAGCGCGCTACTTTAGCTTCTATACCGCTAGACTTTTGTCGTATTGACTTTGGTAAATAGTTTTGTCGAAAATTTTAAGTCAAGTCGTTTCATGCTACTTATGTGAAGGTTAAGGTTACTTTGTTGCTGACTGCTGGTAGCTGTCAGCAATTAAGTAATACCGAAGGAAAGATGTGTCACAAATCGGAAATTATTGAAGATACAATAAATGAAACTATTGTGATACTACATGTGCATGTTCATGCTTAATTGCTTAGCCAGAACTGTCTACCGATGTGATATGAGTGAAGATGATTTAGTAAACAGGTGATGTATGATGCATAAGTGATGCATAAGTGGTAGAAATGAAATAGATCGCTATGGTTGACGCCTTCTTTCTACTTTCGTCTCAATGACTTTGGTAAATTGATGTCGCCGATGAAATTTATCTCAATTTTCTTTAAGCTACTTATGTAAAAGTCAACGCAAATTTAAGTCTTTATGGCAACGTGTAAATGCTTCTTTTTTATCGGCGGCAGAGGTTGGAATTGGTCGTTATTTCTAGAAAACTTTAACTTATGTCTCCTTGTGTTGACATTTGTACATGAGCATAAGTAATCATCGTTGAAAGTGTAGGTGAGTGGACAAAGTTTTATACATTCTCATGTTTTAAAGATATTTCGTAAGCGTTAAAGTTGTTTAAATTCAGATACTTAATCATGTTCACTTCATATACTTCATATATTCACCTATATCAATAAACGATTTCGAGAAAGTTATCACCAACATTTTGCATTGTATAAAGATTTGCTTAAACCAGCTTGTACTTAAGCGTGGCCAGATGGCCTATATAGGCCTATAAATATATAGCTTTTTTCTTATTTGTACCATATCTTACTGGGAAGTCAGGTAAATAAATATACACAGTGGCTTAAATGGGGGCCAGCATGATGCTCAAGATTTAGTTAATTGTATAATTAAATGTAGCAGAGTTGTATTTACAACATTTCTTGCCCAGTGTTAAAGTTCAAATGTGAAATCTTTTGTTTATGTTCAAAAAGTCTACAAGCAGAGCATGCAGCCTAAAACAACTTAAAAGTTTCGTTATTTAGGTGCACCTTTGGCAGCAGTAGCGTTTATAGCGAATGTATAAATAGCGTAAAGTTGCAAGTGTAGCAGCCTGCTTGAAGCTATTTCCCATTCTTTTCTTTTGCTGCTTTTAACCATCCGGAAAGGACATCCTGTAAGGTACCAATTTACTGCAATTGCGATTAAACTTTTAGTTTTGTGGAAGCGGTCTTCTAAGCAGTAACGCTGTTCTCAGGAGCCATTTCCGTGAATTTACACGTCCATTGCAGAAGAATTGGAAAGTGGATCTTATTGTTCGTCACAAAGCTTGGAATACGATGATCAAACATGCCACGAACCTTGTAACAAATGAATATTTTTGAGTTTTTTCTTGGTAGTGTCAATGTTGTTAAAATATCTTGGTTTTATTATGACAGAATTTCGTGACTGCAATGAAACTTGCCCGCATTGTCCAGTAGGTGAATTATAAAACTTAGTGCAACTTACATTTTGTGGTGTTTAGTTTTACAGTACTTTAGAGGTAATAATTACTTAAAAACCAGTAAAATTTCCTAAATAAATTAGTAAATTTTATTTTCAATTTATAGTAAAAAATTACAATCATTGCATATGAAGTTGCTGCCAGTAATCTGCAGGCAAGTTTTACAAAATTGTTTTTAACAGTGTACACCGTAACTTCCAACTCAAAGCGGTTCACAGTCCTGAAACATTTCCTGCTACAGAAACATTTCCAGCTACAGAAACATTTGATAACGCGGCTGTGGCAGCGGACGCGGGTAATTGTTCCGAGATTGGAAAACAAATTCTCATGAAAGGGGGTTCAGTGGTCGACGCCGCAATCGCTGCCATGCTTTGTGTTGGAGTTTACAATTCACAAAGGTTATCTTGTGTCTATGAATTTTTTCATGACAACTGACCAACTGACAGTGAAAATATAGCAAGCTTTGTTTTTCTGGCAATATTAGAGCTCGGCAAACTTTCGCCATAGAAATGTTATAAACGTTACAGCTGTGGAATCGGTGGGGGTGTTTTGATGACAATCTACAACGCCACAACGGGAAGAGCCACGGTAATTGATGCCATTGATATGGCGCCAAACCTTGCATCACGTGATATGTACGGAAAAGATCAATCGCTTACAGAATTAGGTACCGTAAAGCGTCGTCGTGTAATTAAATCGGCGACGTCATTAAATCTACTTAGTGTGCAAAAACTTCCACTTTCGCAACAAGCTTTAAGCCCTTAAATGGATATGAAAATTTTATCGTAAAAAACGATTACTCTGTATATTATACTACAAAATACTAAATCTGAATCGAAATGTGGTTTTAAACAACTTAAATTGCAGGAACACTTGCTGTTGCTGTGCCCGGTCAAATTGCAGGATTTTGGGAAGCTCATCAAAGATTCGGGAAATTGCCTTGGAAAGATCTCTTTGAACCAAGCATTAAGATTGCAGAGGAAGGTTATGTCGTGGGAACTGCTCATGCTAGAGGCATCGCTTTGACAGCTCCTAATATGTTGGACCGGGATCTCAATTTATGGTGGGTTGAGATGTAACCGAAGTCAGTTCGAGATAGATATCATATAACCTTAAACTACACTCGAAAATGCGAAGAAAGAAAAATAGAAAGAAATGAGAATTAAGAACAAAATTCCTTGTTTATTTTCTCTCTTTTTTTTGTTACAAGTTGTATCTTTTTTGGAACTTTTGACAAAATACTGAGAATTATCTGATCTAGAACCAGTCATTTTATATCCAGGCCTGTATTTACCAACCTTGACGGTAGCTTGAAAAAGGCGGGAGATACGATCAGGCGACCCCAGCTAGCGGCCACTTTACGAACAATCGCCGATAAAGGAGCTGACGTATTTTATCGAGGATCTCTCGCATCTGACATTGTTGCTGATTTGCGCGATGGTTATGTGTTAAAGCCGGGTGGAGAGAGCATTATGACGGAGACTGATCTCGACAATTACAGGTATTGGCCCACAGAGATTAGGAAGATCTGTCAACCAAATCATTTCGCCGTTTCTCAAGTGGTATTTATTCGTTTGTTATAAGCCTTTATGAATGCCTTTACGATGCCATAAAAGTACTTAGCATACAAATGCATTCTGATCATTTGACGTTATTTAACATAAACATTTACATTTGATTCCAATCGCTAAAAATCTTTTGCCTGGCTTCAATAACTTGATAAAACTTTCGTAAGCTGATCGATTAGGTCATCATACCAAACACCAAACATCCTCGAACATCGTACCAGTTACACGTGCAATATGCATTTGTACCACAATTTTGTGCATAAATTATGTGCATTTGATTTCATCACCTAATTATGAGCACCGCCTGCTTTAATGATTTGAAAAAACTTTTAAAGAAAGTTATTTACGTCATCCGTATTAGGACGAACGTAAAACCTGCGTTGAACGTGGCCGTTGGTGACTTCACCCTCTTTGTTCCAGGACCACCAGCCAGTGGATCAGTGCTGGCCCTTATTCTGAACATATTAGATGGTATGTGAAAAACACATTAGTGCTAAATGTCACACGCTACGGCTACGGCTACGGCTACGGTCACTGCTACTAATAGCATTGTTGCTACTCATTTGATTTGGAAAAAGCTTTCACAACTTTTACAAGGTTACAATTTCACCCCAGAGGACATGAATGAAGAACGACAAATGCTGACCTATCATCGCATGATCGAAGCCTTTCGCTTCGCATACGCCAGGCGTTCGTGGTTGGGTGATGACCGGACCAACAAAAATATAACTGAGGTAATAGAGACTGTTATGTAAAAAAGTTTTTCCATAAATATTAGCTTTCCGTGAGACCGTTTATGCCATTGTTAGGTTGCAATAAACATGACGTCGAAGTTGTATGCTGAATCACTTCGCTTGAAAATCAACGACTCGTTCACTCAAGAGCCAGGATATTACGACGAACAATTTGTTCTCCCTGACGATCAAGGCACCTCCCATCTGTGTGTTGTTGGACCGGGGGGGCATGCAGTGTCAATGACCAGCTCATTAAATACGCGGTAAGTGTTGGAGTTTTGCTATTATTATTTTGCTTTTTGTAATTTGCATTATTTTGTTATTGTTGTCATCTCTGTTGGCACGAAGCTTTGCTACGTTTAGCTTGGCTAAGAGCACGAAACAAAGTAACCCGTAATTTGATTCCATAAATTGGCAATAAATAAAACCACCGTCCACCACCCACTTATTTTAAGTAGTTTCGGGAGCAAAGTTCGTGGTCGAAGAACTGGAATCATTTTCAACAATAACATGAACGACTTTTCATTGCCGGGTATGCCAAGTCGCCACGGTATGTGCTTAAAAGTATACATTTAAGTTTACATTTGTAGTTTTAAATTTTGCTTATTTCAACGCCGTATAACAAGATGTGAAAATAACAGAACTCGCGGAATCTCCATCGAATTACATTGTCCCGGGTAATCGGCCATTTTCAAGCATGTGCCCATCCGTAATTACCCAGACCGATCCGCAAACAGGCAAGAGAAAATTGAAAATGGTTCTAGGCGTTGCCGGTGGCCCCAAGATCACAACAACGACAGCCATGGTAAGACATAAAGTACCTGCCAAGATAAACTGAAACAAGGTAAAAGCTGAAAACCGTTAAAACAAATCAAGCCCATAAGTATTTTCTGAATGTTTTTCTACTTTCGTGGTCATGTGACGGTCAACAAAGGTTATGCGTAATCCACAGATTGCTGACCCCTACAACAGGTGATCAGTTTCCGCTTTGTTCGCTAATTATAACAAACAGGTCATTATCAGGTAACATCTTATCATTGTTTCAGATAATTTTGAACTCACTATTTTTCGGTGATGACGTTGGTACCAGCGTTGCTAAGAAACGCATTCACTACCAAGTTGCTGGCCCAGTCAAGGTTGAAAACGGGTTTGACAAGGCAAGTTGCCGTTATCGATGATCGCGTTTATGATAGGATGGGCTTTGTTCATTTTCCTGACTGACCATGAGTTATTTACCAAGTGTTGGTTAAATAGGAAGTTGTTGATGGATTGATACAAAAAGGACACGATATAGAAGTGGAAAAATCTTTGTTCTCCATTGTCCAGGCCATTCTCGCCAACGAGGATGGAACGTTGAGCGCCGCATGTGATTCCCGAAAAGGGGGACGTCCCTCTGGATTTTAGTTGATCTTCTTAAAATGAAATATGTTTAATAATGTTCCACAAGCATTCTTAATAGGATACAAATACAGGCTGACACATGAATGCAATAAAGCTAAACAGTTTCAAAATATTTTCGTGTTTTATTGGAGAGACGTTTGAATCAGAAACAAATGTAGAACATTGGACAATACAATCTACTTTCTCGTCGATTTGGGACCGACGATTCGACAATGGTAATTTTATTACGTACCCCTCGGCCTCTCCTCGTTGATACCAAAGCTTAAGTCGGGGCTTCGTAGTTTCTTGGGGCTCAACCCTGGGGTCACGATTTCGGAAAAGGGCCCTGTGACAAATCTGTGGGAACCCCGCCAGGCAACGGACCCGATCAACGACATCACATTTCACTTTTCCGCGCATGGGCCTCCGCTTCAAAATGGGGGTTCCCCGTACACGATGCCATATATCGCTGATAGACTTGATGGGGTGAAAGGGGGGGGGCTGGGACGGCTGTGGTAGTGACGATAGGACCCCACCTGCTCCTGTATCACCCAACCGTGTTTATAACCAGACTGAGAGGGATTCTTCGCGCGATGCGCCGGCTCCTGGACCGGGCACCGAGCACTCAAATCTTTTTCAAAGGCTTCAACGTGTACAAGATGGACGAGCTTGGATCGAACCAGTGCTGTCTGTTCGACTGGCTCGCTTATAGGCTGGACAGCATAGCGCGTCGAATGATCGGGGACACGCAGGGGGTAGTTTACTTGGACGCCTGGGACATGTCAGCCTCACATCACTCGACCCCAAATGGACTCCACACCCAGGGGCACGTGGTCAGGAACAAACTGCAGCTTTTCCTTTCGTTTCTATGTCCGAAATGATGACGATTAACGACATATTTACGAAAACATGACTCGACGTACATTAAAAGCGTAACCATGACTATATATAACATTATGAGGTGATATAAACGTAAAAGACTTTATGACGTCACACTAGAAATTGTTTGATCATTACGTTTTGCCCAACTTCTCGTTAATAATTAATTGTTGTTCATATTCATAAAACAGTATCTATGAAAACTAAAAGACGTTTGCAACAAATGTCGGCTCGGTAGCGAGTGGTTCAACCGCAGACCTCGCACTGAACGCAGCTCGTGTTCCGTGTCCGATACCCAGTGGTGCCATACCGTTGTAATGCACTTGGGCAAAGCGTTAATTACATGTTCTCTTGCTCACTGGACCTGGTGAACAATTCTAAAATCGGGCAATACTCTATAAAAATAACAAAATCAAAATAAAAATTGCGTGACACTGGTACAAGCTCGGAAACCAGGGCTTGCTTAAGTCGTGCAAAGACTTTCCTCATTCCGAGAACCAAGAGTATCACCATACCAAGTCCAAGTGAAGCATTGGTGCCCGATTTACTTTATATGCTGCATGGGTAAAATCAAAAGCTTCGCTAACGTCTTCATGTGTTGGGTTAGAAATAAATCAGATGTATTAAACGAAAGCTCAATATGTTCAGGGAAATCTTGCTGTGAATCGCTTTCAAAGTGTGCTACGTAATAAGTTGATGATGTTGTCGTTATCAACATCTATGCATACACCCTCCCTCTCTGCCACAAGCAGAAACTAAACTGTTTATCACTCCCCCATTTCTTGTTCAGTAAGCTCATTTCAAAATGTGTCCGACACACCATGTTGCCGCCGTCTTAGCGACAATGTAGATGGAGGTAACGCAGTGAGTAGTTCTGGAGAATTGAGTGATTTTGGAAAAGTTACAATCGACTAGATAGTAAAGAATAAGTATGCAAAGTTATCTTTATACATTAGTAGTGATTTATATCCAAAATTACTTGAAATTTCACACTGGTTTCAACACATCTAACTCCGATTTAGCTTTGGCTATCAAATGTTTGAAAGTAGTTGGCTTTATTGCAATCATGAGTCTGTCTGTATTTGTATCCTAGTAAGAATGCTTGTGGAACATTATTAAACATATTTCATTTTAAGAAGATCAACTAAAATCCAAAGGGACGTCCCCCTTTTCGGGAATCGCATGTGGCACTCAACGTTCCATCATCGTTGGCGAGAATGGCCTGGACATGGGAAAAAAAACCTTTTTCCACTTCTATATCGTGTCCTTTTTGTATCAATCCATCAACAACTTCCTATTTAACCAACACTTGGTAAATAACTCATGGTCAGTCAGGAAAATTAACAAAGCCCATTCTATCATAAACGCGATCATCGATAACGGCAACTTGCCTTGTCAAACCCGTTTTCAACCTTGACTGGGCCAGCAACTTGGTAGTGAATGCGTTTCTTAGCAACGCTGGTACCAACGTCATCACCGAAAAATAACGAGTTCAAAATTATCTGAAACAATGATAAGATGTTACCTGATAATGACCTGTTTGTTATAATTAGCGAACAACGGGGAAACTTATCATCTGTTGTAGGGGTCAACAATCTACAGGTTACGCATAACCTTTGTTGACCTTCACGTTATTAACCACGAAAGTAGAAAATACTTATGGGCTTGATTTGTTTTAACGGTTTTCATCTTTGACCTTGTTTCAGTTTATCTTTACAGATACTTTATGTCCTACCATGGCTGTCGTTGTAGTGATCTTGGGGCCACCGGCAACGCCTAGAACCATTTTCAATTTTCTCTTGCCTGTTTGTGGATCCGTCTGGGTAATTACGGATGGGCACATGCTTGAAAATGGCCGATTACCCGGGACAATGTAATTCGATGGAGATTCAGGTAGCCCTGTTGTTTTCACAACTTGTTATACGACGTTGAAATAAGCAAAATTTAAAATTACAAATGTAAACTTTAATCATACTTTTAAGCACATACCGTGGCGATTGGGCCAGTCTGGCAATGAAAAGTCGTTCATGTCGTTGTTGAAAATGATTCCAGTTCTTCGACCACGAACTTTGCTCCCGAAGCTGGATGAAGTAAAATTGAAGGTAGTGGACGGTGGTTTTACTTATTGCCAATTTATGGAATCAAATTACGGGTTACTTCGTTTCGTGCTCTTAGGCAAGCCCAATTAGCCCAAGTTTCGTGCCAAGAGAATTGGCAACAATAAAAAAACAACGCAAATTACAAAAAGCAAAACAATAATAGCAAAAAGCCTACACTTACCGCGTATTTAATGAGCTGGTCATTGACACTGCATGTCCCCCCGGTCCAACAACGCACAGATGGGAGGTGCCTCGATCGTCAGGGAGAACGAATTGTTCGTCGTAATATCCTGGCTCTTGAGTGAACGAGTCGTTGATTTTCAAGCGAAGTGATTCAGCATATAACTTTGAAGTCATGTTTATTGCAACCTTACAATGTCATAAACAGTCTTACGGAAAGCTAATATTCATGGAAAAACTTTTTCACATAGCAATCTCTTATTTACCTTACCTCTCTTACCTCATTTATATTTTTGTTGGTCCGGTCGTCACCCAACCACGAACGCCTGGCGTATGCGAAGCGAAAAGCTTCAACAATGCGATGATAGGTCAGCATTTGTCGGTCTTCATTCATGTCCTCTGGGGTGAAATTGTAACCTTGTAAAAGTTGTGAAAGCTTTTTCCAAATCAAATGAGTATCAACAATGCTATTAGTAGCAGTGACCGTAGCCGTAGACGTAACGTGCGACATTTAGCACAAATGCTAATGCACTTACCTTCTAATATGTTCAGAATAAGGGCCAGCACTGATCCACTGGCTGGCGGTCCTGGGACAAAGAGGCTGAAGTCACCAACGGCCACGTTCAACGCAGGTTTTACGTTCGTCCTAATACGTATGACGTAATTAGCTTTCTTCAAAAGTTTCTTCAAATCATTGAAGCAGGCGGTGCTCATAATTAGGTGATGAAATCAAATGCACATAATTTATGCACAAAATTGTGGTACAAATGCATATTACACGTGTAACTGGTACGATGTTCGAGGATGTTTGGTGTAGGATATAATGACCTAATCGATCAGCTTACGAAAGTTTTATCAAGTTTTTGAAGCCAGGCAAAAGATTTTTAGCGATTGGAATCAAATGTAAATGTTTATGGTAAAAAAGGTCAAATGCAAAGAATGCATTTGTATGCTAAGTACTTTTATGGCATCATAAAGGCTTATAACAAACGAATAAATACCACTTGAGAAACGGCGAAATGATTTGGTTGACAGATCTTCCTAATCTCTGTGGGCCAATACCTGTAATTGTCGAGATCAGTCTCCGTCATAATGCTCTCTCCACCCAGCTTTAACACATAACCATCGCGCAAATCAGCAACAATGTCAGATGCGAGAGATCCTCGATAAAATACGTCAGCTCCTTTATCGGCGATTGTTCGTAAAGTGGCCGCTAGCTGGGGTCGCCTGATCGTATCTCCCGCCTTTTTCAAGCTACCGTCAAGGTTGGTAAATACAGGCCTGGATATAAAATGACTGGTTCTAGATCAGATAATACTCAGTATTTTGTCAAAAGTTCCAAAAAAGATACAACTTGTAACAAAAAAAAGAGAGAAAATAAACAAGGAATTTTGTTCTTAATTCTCATTTCTTTCTATTTTTCTTATGTTCGCATTTTCGAGTGTAGTTTAAGGTTATAGGATATCTATCTCGAACTGAATTAGGTCACTGTTCAACCCACCACAAATTGAGATCCCGGTCCAACATATTAGGAGCTGTCAAAGCGATGGCTGCAGCGTGAGCACTCCCCACAACATAACCTTCCTCTGCAATCTTAATACTTGGTTCAAAGAGATCTTTCCAAAGCAATTTCCCGAATCTTTGATGAGCGTCCCAAAATCCTGCAATTTGACCGGGCACAGCAACAGCAAGTGTTCCTGCAATTTAAGTTGCTTAAAACCACATTTCGTTTCAGAATTAGTATTTTGTAGTATAATATACATAGTAATCGTTTTTACAATAAAATTTCATATCCATTTAAAGACTTAAAGCTTTTTACTAAAGTGGAAGTTTTTGCACACTAAGTAGATTTAATGACGTCGCCGATTTAAATACACGACGACGCTTTACGGTACCTAATTCTGTAAGCGATTGATCTTTTCCATACATATCACGTGATGCAAGGATTGGCGCCACATCAATGGCATCAATGACCGTGGCATTTCCTGTTGTGGCGTTGTAGATTGTCATCAAAACACCCCCACCGATTCCACAGCTGTAACGTTTATAATGTTTCTATGGCGAAAGTTTGCCGAGATCTAATATTGCCAGAAAAAGATAGCTTGAATTATTTTCACTGTAAGTTGGTCAGCTGTCATGACAAAATTCATAGACACAAAATAACCTTTGTGAATTACAAACTCCAACACAAAGCATGGCAGCTATTGCGGCGTCGACCACTGAACCCCCTTTCATGAGAATTTGTTTTCCAATCTCGGAACAATTGCCCGCGTCCGCTGCCACAGCCGCATTATCAAATGTTTCTGTAGCTGGAAATGTTTCAGGACTGTGAACCGCTTTGAGTTGGAAGTTACGATGTACACTGTTAAAAACAATTTTGTAAAACTTGCCTGAAGATTACTGGCAGCAACTTCATATGTAATGATTGTAATTTTTTACTATAAATTGAAAATAAAGTTTACTAATTTCTTTAGGAAATTTTACTGGTTTTTAATTAATTATTACCTCCAAAGTACTGTAAAACTAAACATCACAAAATGTAAGTTGCACTAAGTTTTATAATTCACCTACTGGACAATGCGGGCAAGTTTCATTGCAGTCACGAAATTCTGTCATAATAAAACCAAGATATTTTAACATCATTGTCACTACCAAGAAAAAACTCAAAAATATTCATTTGTTACAAGGTTCATGGCATGTTTGATCATCGTATTCCAAGCTTTGGTGACGAACAATAGGGTCCACTTTTCAATTTTTCTGCAATGGACTGTAAATACACGAAAACGTCTCCTGAGAACAGCGTTACTGCTTAGAAGACCGCTTCCACAAAACTAAAAGATTAATCGCACTTGCAGTAAATTCGTACCTCACAGGATGTCTTTTTAGGGTGGTTAAAAGCAGCAAAAAAAAAAAGAATAGGAAATAGCTTCAAGCAGGCTGCTACACTTGCAAATTTACGTTATTTATACATTCGCTATAAACGCTACTGCTGCCAAAGGTGCACCTAAATAACGAAACTTTTAAGTTGTTTTAGGCTGCATGCTCTGCTTGTATACTTTTTGAACATAAACAAATGATTTCACATTTAAACTTTAAGACTAGGCAAGAAATGTTGTAAATACAACTCTGCTACCTTTAATTATACAATTAACTAAATCTAGTGCATCATGCTGGCCCGCATTTAAGCCACTGTGTATATTTATTTACCTGATTTCCCAGTAAGATATGGTACAAATAAGAAAAAAGCTATATATTTATAGGCCTATGTAGGCCATCTGACCACGCTTAAGTACAAGCTGGTTTAAGCAAATCTTTATACAAAGCAAAATGTTGGTGATAACTTTCTCGAAATCGTTTATTGATATAGGTGAATATATGAAGTATTTGAAGTGAACATGATTAAGTATCTGAATTTAAATAACTTTTTCGCTTACGAAATATCTTTAAAACATGAGAATGTATAAAACCTTGTCCACTCACCTACACTTTCAACGATGATTACTTATGCTCATGTACAAATGTCAACACAAGGAGACATAAGTTAAAGTTTTCAAGAACTAACGACCAATTCCAACCTCTACCGCCGATAAAAAAGAAGCATTTACACGTTGTTGCTGATTGCTATGCCATAAAGACTTAAATTTCCGTTGACTTTTACATAAGTAGCTTAAAGAAAATTGAGATAAAATTCTTCGGCGACATCAATTTACCAAAGTCATTGAGACGAAAGTAGAAGGAAGGCGTCAACCATAGCGATCTGTTTCATTTCTACCATTTATACATCACTTGTTTACTAAATCATCAACGTCACTCACATCAGGAGACAGCACTGTCTATGCAGTTAAACATGTAAATGCACATGTGGTATCACTATAGTTTCATTTATTGTATCTTCAATATATTCCAGTATGCGACACACTTTTCCTTCGCTATTACTTAATTGCTGACAGCTACCAGCAGTCGGCCACAAAGTAACCTTAACCTTCAAATAAGTAGCATAAAGCGACTTGACATAAAGTTTTACGACAACACTTTTTACCAAAGTCAATAAGGCAAAAGTCTAGCGGTATAGAGGCTAAAGTAGCGCGCTGTTTTATTTTGACTGGTTTTATCAACGCTTGTCCTGTTACTTCAAACAGCATATAGCATACTGGCCAGTTAAACTACCAGTTAAGCATCAAAATACATATGTAATGGTTTCATTTATTTTCAATATGTTCCGATCTGTGACACATTTTTCCGTCGATCGTGGAAAGCGTTTCAGCCGCAGCACTACGTCATCATCATTAAACATCATCTACATGACTTACTGCTGTAGCATATATATACATATGCTACGTGCTATACATACAGCTAAGGATGTGTTGAATATCGGCTAGAATATCAAATAATGTTGGATACCATTCACTTCTGATATGTAGCGATAACTTTATATACTTATTCTTTACTATCTAGTCGATTGTGACCTTTCCGAAATCACAACTACTTCCGAACTACTCACTGCGTTATCTGCATCTACATTGTCGCTAAGACGGCGGCAACATGGTGTGTCGGACACATTCTGAAATGAGCTTCCTGAGCAAGAAATCGGGGAGTGATAAACAGTTGAGTGTCTGGTTGTAGCAGAGAGGGAGGGGTGTATGCATAGATGTTGATAATGTTGTCCTCGGAATGAGAAAAGTCTTTGCACAACTTAAGCGAGCCCCGTTTTCCGAGCTTGTACCAGTGTCACGCAATTTGTATTTTTTTTTTTTATAGAGTATGGCCCGATTTTAGAATTGTTCACCAAGTCCAGTGAGCAAGAGCAAATGTAACGAGCCTTACCCAAGTGCATTACAACGGTATGGCACCACGTGGTATCGGACACAGAACACGAGCTGCGTTCAGTGCGAGGTCTGCGGTTGAACCACTCGCTACCGAGCCGACATTTGTTGCAAACGTCTTTTAGTTTTCATAGATACTGTTTTATGAATATGAACAACAATTAATTACTAACGAGAAGTTGGGCAAAATGTAATGATCAAACAATTTCTAGTGTGATGTCACAAAGTCTTTTAGGTTAATATCACGTCATAATGTTATATATAGTCATGGTTACGCTTTTAATGTACGTCGAGTCATGTTTTCGTAAATATGTCGTTAATCGTCATCATTTCGGGCATAGAAACGAAAGGAAAAGCTGCATTTCGTTCCTGACCACGTGCGCTTGGGTGTGGAGTCCATTTGGGGTCGAGTGATGTGAGGCTGACATGTCCCAGGCGTCCAAGTAAATTACCCCCTGCGTGTCCCCGATCATTCGACGCGCTATGCTGTCCAGCCTATAAGCGAGCCAGTCGAACAGACAGCACTGGTTCGATCCAAGCTCGTCCATTTTGTACACGTTGAAGCCTTTGAAAAAGATTTGAGTACTCGGTGCCCGGTCCAGGAGGCGCCGCATCGCGCGAAGAATCCCTCTCAGTCTGGTTATAAACACGCTTGGGTGATACAGGAGCAGGTGGGGTCCTATCGTCACTACCACAGCCGTCCCAGCCCCCCCTTTCACCCCATCAAGTCTATCAGCGATATACGGCATCGTGTACGGGGAACCCCCATTTTGAAGCGGAGGCCCATGCGCGGAAAAGTGAAGTGTGATGTTGTTGATCGGGTCCGTTGCCTGGCGGGGTTCCCACAGATTTGTCACAGGGCCTTTTTCCGAAATCGTGACCCCAGGGTTGAGCCCCAAGAAACTACGAAGCCCCGACTTAAGCTTTGGTATCAACGAGGGGAGGCCGAGGGGTACGTAATAAGAGTACCATTGTCGAATCGTCGAATCGCCGAGAAAGTAGATTGTCTTGCCCTCCACGCAGCTGGATTCGTCCTGAGAAGTTGTAAAATGTCGTGCCCGGCAATGGAAGGAGTTCCACTCGTCTTTGAAAAAGTACCCACCGGGACGTGGCGGTAGAGAGTCAACCTCTGGCAGCCGGCAGGGAGCTAACTTCTGATTGGCTGAAAATGTCAAAATATCTTGGTTCGCGATTTAATTGAACTTTCAAAATTGAAAACATTATGACGTCACATTTGATTTGTTGATCTCACTTGCATGGCTGGGTAAAATTTCCAGTTTGATTGGCTGGCCCACCATCACACGTAAATTAACGCCCCTGCAAACGTCATAAATGTGGTTATACTTGATAAACAACATACTGTAATAAAATATCACAATCTTGCTGAAAGCAATACAACCGCAGGTGAATGCATAGCTTTTCTAGGCTAACTATTTACGGGCATACTTTTATCCGTCGTCGGAACAATGTTCAAATATACGCGAATAAATCAAACTGTAAACTGTATATCAGGGCTTCATTCGGATGCGTTGTTGCGAATGAAAAAGTTTACGGTGAGGTAATAAAAGAAATACGTCGTTGTTAAATAACGAATAAAATCGAATAATCCGATTTTTTACAAAACGATGTAATACTTCCGTATACCTAGGATCGCGTTGATATACCTACACACTTGGATCATCCCATTGTCTAGTAAACAGCTTCGCAAAACTTGACAACGTGTCCTACGTTGTGGGGTATTTTAGAGAGCTAGTGTTAGTTTTTTTTGCGGCTTCTTATTATTATGTACTTTGCGATTATTCTGACGTGTTGGAACTAATATAGCGGTTCTTTATTTATGTCAGCCCGTGTCGGTTATTGATTGCCGTGTCGGTTATTGTCGGTTATTGCCGTATGAGATATCTGGTTCTTTTGTGACGCACCTTTTCAGCCATACGTAACTAATGCTTTTAAGATTAGTAAAGTATAGGCCAGCCGCTTTTATTACTTCAACTCTCCGTGAAATCTTTTGTGTCAGATGAAAGCGGTTTTTGGTAAATAGCGGCAAGCAATACTAAGTAAACGGTGGAAAGAATCTAAAAGTTATAGTTCAAAGCATAATTCAACATTGATTGTTGAAATGAAGTTTTAACGTTTGGCAAGTATCGAAATTCTGTATATAACCATTTACAACTAAACTTTTTCTAAACTTCATACAGCTAGCTGGGAAACCTGTAACAGTTGTAATTGTACAACTTTCAACTTGAAACAACGAGTTTATATTCGTGAGTGACATGAAAATATATTGACATCGCTGCCACTTTGTGTGCACAATCGCTGTGGACCAACAAACTGAAAATATGAGAGCGATCGACAATTTACGCTGACGTTTGAAAGTATTTTCTTAAATCATACGTTAATAAATTTTACATTTGCGTGTTACGAGTTATTACTTACTTTCGAAACAAGCCAGATTCTCTCAAAATGTCTGCGGCGTCGTACGTTCGGGCCACCTCATAAGTTTTAATGGATGAGCATGGAACCTGGCTTGGCTTTTCGCATATCCATGGCTCTCCCGTTGTGGCGTGGCTGAAATTGCAGTAATTTGCTCTTAACTCTGGCTCCGTGGCGCCTTCCATCGTATGAAGCCACATGTTGCATTCCGCTCTCTCCTGCCACTTACCGTCGTCGAAAAGCCCCGAAAATATTAAACCAGGGGATCCTTTTGATGAGGTCACTTTTCGCAAAACCTGAACCGATTCGCTTGGATGAATAAGGATGACCTTCAAATGACCTTCGCCGTCAAACGGGAGCGGAACGTAAACTGTATTATTAGGTCAAAGAAATATTAAAATGACGCAATAACATAGAATTGTTACCTTTCTTTTCAGCTCACCTGTGTAGCTTCCGTTTTCGTGATCTATGACGTCACCAGTAACACCGTTAAGCAAATCGTTTGACGTCAGAAGAACCCGAAAGTAATCCCCACCGAAAGTCTTCATTTCACCGCGTCCATTGCGCGCTGTTATCTTCACAGCGATTCGATCTCCTTTCTGTAACATGATTGTGACGTCACAGTTAAACAACGCCAGTTTCGACAGAGTATATGAGGAAAGGATATATATCTACTATAAGGATATATATCGATATACTTGTAATATCGATTATAAGTTATAATTAAACCAAACTAAAAGCATCCCGGTCAGGTATAACTGACGCAGATTCTTGGAACACGCCGACACATTTACCTTGTGCTTGTCTGCCGGATGCAGCACTGAGAAGCTTGTATAAAAAGGATTTGTGACGTCACTATCTTGAATAAATGGCTTTGCTTGAGGCCAACGAAAATATTTCGTCACAATGGACGACTTTTCCGGGGATATAGGGCTGAATACAAAAGGCTGCTGCGGAAATTTCTGTAGAAAAATTATCGCTATTTATCGGGCTAGAAAGAAAATGCTAAAATGTGCGGCGATGTCTGTTTTGTTTTTAGATGGTTGTCAGAAATCAACTAAACCATAATAAATTGGTTGCTATTAAAAATCAACATTTGCCTAAATTTAAACAGACAACTAAAACCGCCATCGATCACACACTCCAAGAACGCAAAGAGCCCCACATAAATATCACATAAATATCCTTTGAAAAGCTTTTAATTCAAATAGAAATTTAAAACAACAACCAATAAATAACAAGAAAACAACAAACTCATTATCAGTTTTGAAGTGTTACTTAAAACATCATTGTCAGCTTCATCTACATGTGAGATTCATAAAACGATTGCAAATTGCAATCGTCGTCATTGTTATTTAACTAATGAAGGTTTCAAGAGTTACTTTATGTGGCACTTTAAAGACAATGCTATAGTATCAAAACGATCATTGAATCGTCCGAAAAGCCTCCTGGTAACCCAGGGCAACAAATCTGGTTGTCATTTTGAAATTTTGAAATTTTGGTTGCTAATGACACCTTGGCAACCGTATAAGTGTCACGCGGCTTAAATCGTGTGCGTCGTTCTTTAGCGAAAAATGTTTTTCCAATAACTTTTGATTATTTTTCTTTCAAATGAAACGTCCCGAAACGCGAAAGAAAAGAGTGGAAAAGGGTCCACACCATCGATGGCTTGACGAGTAAATAATGACTTTGTACATTTCATAATGATCATTTTGACCAAATTATACAACGGACAAAGGGCAGTGACCCCTTTGACTCGGCGACTTTGCAAACATTGAAATGTTGATCATCTTATACTGGAGAAGCATCAAGTTAACTTTTTGAAAATGTGTTATTTCATTAAAAACACCTATGCGAGATATAGGTTGTAGGATGTAACCACAAACACGCCAATCTCATTTGACTTTTATGGTATATTGTATTATTGTTAATTGTTTTATGTCAGTTGTACAGAACTAGGTTATTAATATCGATTATTATTTTTTAAATTATATTGAAACTAGTCAAATAATTTTGCATTATTTCTAGCTTGTTTGCCGTTATATAAAATGTTTCTTACTTCACGTGTTAACCTACATTCTGCACTTTAATTACACTGAAGAAGAATTGTGGCAGTAAGTTACAATTCAAAATTGAGACTTAACGGTTTCTAAAAAAATTAGTTTCGTGGCAGTACCTGGCACCACTTTGAAGTAATTATTTAATTTCGCCGTAAAAATGTGATTTTTTTCGTCTTCACAGCGTAATAACCCCCTTTTGTTAGCTTACAAATCTGCCCTTATAAGGAGTATCTTATAAAAACTTCTGAATGAGCTCACCTTTGCACTTGAATTTTTCATTCCAATGCCAAGTAAGAGAATGTTGCAGGCTGCAATGACTAGAAGTAACACGCAACAGGCCTTTTTATTTTTTAACAATTTCCTCATTTTTCCTCTCAAATACTTTTGACAACCGGTGCATGTAGTCCATGTGGCAACTACTCAACTGTACGGAAAAGGACCTGATTGTGACGTGTATCCCTCAAAAAACGGTAGAGATCGCTATTAACAGATCTTGTCCTGGCCAATGGAATTACTTTACGCGTGAATAAATATCACGGTTGAGTGGAAACAGATGTGACGTCTAAACACTGGTGGAACTGTTACATCCTTTTCACTATTTTACAGTTTTGTAACTTTGCTGCGACAAAGTTTAAACTTAGATTTGTGTTGCGAGGTGGTAACCACGCACGTCACAAATCAGGAAAACGAAGGAAAGTCAGAGAGTTTTTATAAGTCGGTTCAGTTTTCAGTTCAGTCAGTTTTTTAAGTCAGAATTTTCTTCGCTTTTTCGATTTTGTCTGCGTTTATTTCTGTTGGAAATTCTTTCCACTAAGTGCGTTGTAGTCTTTGGTTCATCAGAATGGAGGAGGTTGCAATTGTTATGTCAATATCTTTACATTGGGACTCACTGTTGTGAATTATCACTGTACAACAAAAAAACTACTTTAGCACATGTACAGTATTTGATGGTTTTTAAACTGTTTTTGGCTGAATTTGGGGCGTTGATTTCAAATCCGAAGCCAGATTTTTTCTACCACGTCTATTTTTTGAGATTCAGGAAACCACCATTTTCTTTAATTTTATTTGAATTTTACGTAAACGTATCACTTCGATCACATATACACAACAAAAATGGCACATTCTTGATCTAAGTGATGAATGATTAGAACAGAGACATTTTGAACAAACTCAACATTTAATGAACAACTGTCCTCAATCATACTATTAACCCTATCTTAGATGGGAGGGCTCATAGAATCAACCCCCGTCCTTTTCGCCCCTCCCGTCTTTTTCAGTTTTTGCTGCTTTCTTGCCATCCGAGGTACGGGTTAACCATGCTATTGAAAAAATTAGCAGACGTTTGGAAGTATAACACCACGAATATAAGATGAATCATTTTCTCTCTGCAGAAACCAGCAATAGTCACCGATCAATTTAGCGTTAGACTTTCCTTTATATCTGCTTTCAATCAGAGCAATGTTTTGGTGGAACCGTTCTCCATGTTCGTCACTCACTTCCTCCATGTTCGGTGGAAAAAAGTCAGGATGAGCATGGAGAAAATGTAGCTTTAATGACATTCGACAACCCAATCGTTGACAGGTTTGCAACAGGTTTTCAACAATCTCTACAAAATTTTTTAGCTTTGTACTTACCCAAGAAATTGTCGACAACCTGTTTAAATGATTTCCATCCAATTTGTAGAATTAAGCTTTCCTTTAAACTGGTCATCTAGCAATAGTTTTCGAGTTTCGAGGCCAATAAAAACTCCTGCGTTCAGTTTGGCTTCACTTTTGAAAAGTCCAAATTTTTCTTTTAAATACATAAATGCAGCTCCCTCGTGATTCATTGCTTTGACAAAAGTTTTCATCAGTCCAAGTTTAATGTGTAGTGGAGGTAGAAGCACATAATCGGGATTTACCAGAGGCGTGTGTTTTATGTTAAACCTTCCAATTGCTGGATTTTCTCGTGGTTCTCAAACTTTTCTTGTGAAGTGGTTACAGTCATCCCGGCTATTCCAAAGACACAAGAAGCACATGTATTTAGTATAACCCAATTGCAGCCCAGCAAGTAGTGAAACAGTTTTTAGATCTGCGCGGATCTTCCAGTCATGTTAAGAGCAGTTGATACGTTAAACTACTCATTTTCCTTCTCTCCGCGCATACCACGAAGTCAGTGGTTTCACAATGTTAAATCGATCAAAGTTTTCGACTGACATATTCAATAACGCAAAATCTATACGTGATAGAATAAATCCGATTGCAGATTTGGATTCAGCATCCCAAATTTACCCCAAAACGCTATTCAGGTTATCAGATACAAACATTTTGTTGGACAGTGAATTATAATGAAGCTTTTGTGGTCAGAAGTGGGTAGTGGGCAAAAAGTATAGCGGCTCTACAGGAAAAAAATTAACTGCTTATTTTCTCCGCTACCGGTACGTCTACTTTTGTTGAGGCCTTGTCTTTCTTTAAATCCCACCTATACTTAACATCAGGGTCCATGTAGGCTTATACTAAGGATGATTTTTATCCAAACAAATGCGACGGCGCATATCAACTCTATTTTACATTATTGCCCAAACTGATCCAAACTTTTAAAATTAACCAAGAATACACTGGAATTACCGGCCTTTCTACATTCTTGCTTCTTTTGTGGGGCTGGATTATTCTAGTAGGCTATAAATATATACTTGTTCGCAGTGTCTCTTTACTTTGCTTGTTTTGTAAACGGTTTGTTCTATTTTATAAGCAATGGCTTTTGTTGTTGTAGAAAATTCCATTTAAAAGTTTTCAGTATCCGGGTATATATGTAGTCACAGAATTCTATTATGATGCTGTTGACGAAACGAAAAAGCTGTTTTTCTTCTTTGATATTTTTAAATCATAAATTATTACGATATTGACATGAACAAGATTACTTCCGTCTTATACAAAGCTTCTTGTCAAAGATTTGATGGACACTCTCTACTTAACTTCCCGATATTTTTAGCTTTTAAAGTTAAATGTTTTTGTCATTTTCGCGAAAACTTCTGTGAAGTATTGAATCTATCCCGCCTTTGTGACGTGTCTTAGAGCTGTATTAGAGCATAATGGAAGATAAAAGCTTAGAGAAGAAAAGATGTTTATATGTCTTAAAGCTTTTGTCCAGTCATACAAATTCCATTTATATCCAGATTCCGGTCACACGTTTTTAATACTAATTACGTCACAATAAAAACACTTTTGCACAGCAAGCATTTCTTTCAGCCAAACCTTAATTGGTTTGGATAGCAATTTTCTTTTTATCAGTAAACGCCTTTTTCTGGATCGCTTGACGCAATAATTTCGCGTCGTTCTTCAATCTCAGCCAAGGATGATATAAGATGTCTATTTTATTCATGATTGTTTTCAATGTCTATTGTGTCAGGAAAAAGCAGCAAGGAGCGAGAAAGAAATTGGCTGACGCTTAAACTTTATTTGTGCTGGCAAGGTGGTCGGCAAGTAGCCAGAAAACAAGGCAAAACATCGCAGATGCGTACAGATTGCTTTAATTGCAGTCAAGGACAATCAACCAGAAGCATTGTGCTTAGGCTGAGTATTAAAGTTTTTCTTGCTTTTGCTTAGGAACCTCCAAGTCTCATTAATTTACGTCACTGGAACAGTAACTTTTTATCTGTTTTTAATTTTAACTATATTAATTCCGACCTTTTGTGACTATCCACCACCGTAGGCCTACATTACATTACATTATAGGCCTACTATACATTTTGCTAAGCTTGACTAAGTCTATTTCTATTCATGAATTGTATTGAATTTGCTTTTTAGACTTAATTTGGGTTCTTTGTAAAACATGTTTTTGTTTGGCGGCATCGACGTGATATTGAAAAGGAAATATCTATCTTTCTATTTTCTTTGTTTGCTCGCTGTTGTGGGATCGATGTTTGTTCTTCACTGCGGGCTGCTTGCTTCTTGCTGTTTTCCAAAATTTTTTACTTCTATGTTTTCGGAAGCGTGGGAAAAATCACTGCCTGGTAACTACGAAACTTGCGACAGACTGGTCACGTTGTTGCTAGCGCCATCTACCGATGAAGGAAAAAGATCGTCGGAAATATTTTCGTGGAGGACTCCGTCGTTTGCCGACCTGATATTGCACGAAAACAAGAACGAATCGTTTAATTCGAAACGGCAAAGAATGCTTCACGTCTTGTGTCGTCGCTACAAGCAAGGAACCAGAACTATGGTCCAACTCCCTGTAATCGACTCCTCTCCCTCACTCGCCAGCGCGTCCCAGTCGCTCTACGTCATCGATAACCCGGATGTTAAGCTCGGTGACGTCATTCGCTTTACCATAGAAATGAGAAATAGCATCGGCCATCCAACAGCGACTGGTGGTGGCGAATTTTTCAAAATTCGCGCCGAAAATCCTGAGACGCAGTCAAGCGTAGCGGCGTCGCGCATCGTTTCTAGAAACAATGGAATCTATGACGTAGAAATAAAAACGTTCTGGGAAGGGAGACATGACGTGAAGGTATTCTTCGGACAGTCCGGTCATTTTGTTGACGTCATAAAACATCTTACGTCACAGAGGTTTTCGGAAGATGCGTCATTTCTCGGTAAATTTGTGAAAAAGAAATGTGCCCGTTGGGGGAGAAATGAGATATGTTCAGTCGCAGAAGAAGAAAGGACACCCTGTCACATCACACCTGACGTCTTTCCCTCTTCACAGGTTCTTTGTAACTTTACCGGCCGTCGCAGAGATGGCTGGTTCTGCATCAAACCGAGACCGCCTTTTGTTTGCGAAAGCCTGCATGCCGTCTACAGCAGTTTGCGGAAGACTTCACTCGATATTTTTCAAGTTTTTCCCCCCAACGACAGGTGGAGATTCTTTATTGTTTTACCTCTTTTTGACGCATTTTTATCGCTACAAATTGGTGGTTATTTTCAAGTTGTAACTCCAGTTTATGTAACTCAAGAATTCATCTTTCTATGTTCTTAGAGGAAATATGCAGCGGAAAACAGTACCTGGAAATATCGCTTCAGTCAATGTGAAGGGGAATCAATTCCATGAACGTGAGATGGAGATTTCAAACCAAAATTAGGCTAGATATTTGCGAATTGATCTTCAAGTAATAAGTATACGTTTTTTTTATCAGATTTTCGTTTTTCTGCTTGTACTTCTGGATTAAAAACTCCAAAACCATCTGGGTTTTGGAAAAATAGTCTTTGGAAATCTCGCGTCTGCAACAATCTTCATTATTCCATCAATCCGACTATCAAAGCCGATTGTTTACGTCACAGAACGTTTTACTTTATAGGAGACTCTACAGCGCGCCAATGGTATGAGTATTTTGTCGATGACGTACGCCCTTTCTACGTCAGACCTTTCGTGATAAAGGATAAATTTCTTGCCCGCGAGATGACGCTGTACGATGACGTATGGGAACCACGATCCGCCCGCATAGAAGACCTCAACGTCACCTTTCAGTATAGGGCGCACGGACCACCGCTTCAGAACGGTGGGAAATTTTTCGCCACTCGGTTCGTGTCAGATCAGCTGGATGAAATAAAAAGCCTGGATGACGAAGGACGCCACCTTACGGTTGTTATCGCTATCGGTCCGCATTTTCTTCTTTACAATCCTGACCTGTTTCTAGCTCGCATCGAAAGCATCAAAACTGCTGCATTGAAACTGCTAAGACGCAATCCTTTGGCAACTGTTATTGTAAAAGGCCCAACTACATTTGTTCGAGGTTATGGCGTAGGAGAATGCTGTTTGAGCGACTGGTTGTCTTTTAGGCAGCACAAACTAACTCAACACGTATTTGACGGGACATCCATCGTTTTCTTGGATGCTTGGGACATGACTGTAAGTCATAGTAGCCATGATTTGATTCATCCTGTCCGACAGGTGGTTGAAAATGAAATAGACTTGGCACTTTCATTTTCGTGTTCAGAGAAAGAAAGCTAAATGTGGTGTTTTATTGTCTCATTATTTAGCTTTAAAAGTTCACTGTTGAATAATTGATGTGTTAGTAGATAGGCTATATTTGTTTAATTTATTTAAACTATAATTAAACAACGTGTCAAAAGGCCCACATAATAAGCTACCTATCGATTTCATTTGGTAAAAGTGTAAACTGTTTGTGTTCAGACCTAAGTCTTTCAAATGAGTGAAGTATTTGTTGCTTTAGAAAAGCATAGCAAAGAAAATGAGCAAATTAATATAGACTATCAAGATTTAACAAATCGTTAGCCTTAAACCAGGGGTCGGCAACCTTTTTGAGCCGCGGGCCAATTTGATAAAATAAAATATACTGGCGGGCCGTAACTGCCGGGACAGCTTTTCTGAAACGCGAATGTCTTACCCTTAAATCAGGGGTCGGCAACCTTTTGCTAGTCACGGGCCAAATGTCGAGCGTACAACTCTTTGGCGGGCCGGAATTTTCATTAATACTATAATTGCTAAATGCTAACACTACAGTTTGAAACTCAATAAGACACGGCGGGCCGTATTCTTGTGATAACTAATTAATATGTCTCGGGCCGGACGATTTCGCATGGCGGGCCGGATCCGGCCCGCGGGCCGTAGGTTGCCGACCCCTGCCTTAAACCAACGTACAGGATTATCGTTAACACTTATCATTCAGAGATTTGCTCCATAAAAATTTGAATTAAAAATATGTCAGCCCAAAGAGATTTAAACACATGAGTAGTATGTAAAGTACATGAGTAAAGTAGAATATGCTCCAAGGGAATAAAAGAAACAAAAATGACGTCATGCGCACAAGCGAAGCTTCTACTCATGTGTTTAAATCTCTTTGGTCATCCGTTGAAGCCTTAAAAATCACTAATTTACGGTAAAATCTGTTTAATAAAACAAAAGTTTATAAAGCAATTGGTATATTAAAGCAATTGTCGATAATACGAAATCCAAGAAGATAATCTTCTATTATACTTTCACCGCTTTTTTAAAAGCGTTCACGCTGCTTATTAGAACATTTTGACAGGTGATGACACGCATTTTGCTCGAAAAGCGGTCAAACAGTGAACCCTGCTGTCGGAGTTTGGTGACACTTAGAGCACCACGTAACCAAAAAACGAAGTGAAGTAATCAAAAGTTAATTAATTCTTTTTTCCTGCACAACAGAGGCATGGATGTACCGGTAGCTTACAGCAAATGCAGTAAATGACAATCAAACGCCTGGATATCAAAACTTGTGTAACTTTTCTGTTGTACAGCCACTTCCGAGAATAAAATACGGCAAGATTTTCTGAAATTTTTTATTATAGTTTTTGCAGCAAGGAAAACTGATTGTAATGCAAATGCCCATGATTTTTACACACCTATGTTCAAAAAAGGCTTCAGAGTTTTGTCCCATACAACTTTTTAAGAAAAATTGCTTTATTTTGAAACCAAAAAGTCTTTCAAATAATAATGAGAGAAAAACGAGTTGTTTGCAAAAGTTACAGTGCGGTTAGTCCAATACAATAAAGCTCCCACAATTTTGTTAAAGACTACGCTATTATCATTACTGTCGCTAAAAAGCGAAAACGCGAGCTTAAATCTTTACTCGTTTGTGAAAGTATTGACGTCAAGGTTCGGTAATTTCCGCGGTCGAGATGGCAACCATCGTCCTTTTTCGAACAATGTACTAGGTCGTGCCTGCACCTATGGTATTTGTCTGGCTTGGTTAATCATTAAATGCTTTCTGGATAACGGAAACGTTTCTGTTGTAGATTTCACAAGTGGATAGATAAGCTATATTGACTGTCGTTGCCTGTTAGTTTAACTGACTGCCGGTTATTGTACTGCCAGATTGCTAGTTAATCACGTTTTTGGCGTGCAGAATCGGCCTGTAAAATCTTCCGTTTTCGCCACCGTGTTAGGCTTCTGTTTCGCAGTTTTAGGTTACTACTGTCAGACTGTAATAGTTAGTGCTGTATTGCCAACACTGCATCCTGTTTGCGTACCTATGTTTTAGTACTTGACCAGTTATGGTTGAAAACTGTCAAGGCTTCTTTGGCTGGGCTATAGCCTCGCCTAGGACCCTATGCTGCCCATCAATGCCTATTGGAAAGTTCACTTTCAGTGTGCCTAATGTTTGATTGCGCCAGATAAATACGCCGATAAATGTAATGCCGAAATGTGCGCCATGACAATGTAATAGACCTACTTGTAATCTTGTCTGCAGAGTATGGCAGTTTTCGTTTAGATCTCAGGTATACAAGGAAGTAGCCGATATGCCCTGCGTCTTGTGGCCCAAGGCTGTCCGACGTTTGTGATAGTGATAGACAAGGTGCGGCCCCTTACGATAGAAATCGGTGACAAAATCGTTGTTTTACGTTTTTTTTTGAAACATCGATTTTATACACTAGCCTAATTTTGCTGTATAAATTGGAACAAAAATCAGTGTCTCCTGTTTTTTCTGGAGACACCGGTTTTAATTTTGGACAAAAATCTCGGTCTAGCTCTTGCCATATGCTGCAGTCTGTGGCTTATAATATAGAATAAGCTCTAGGGCCAAATGGCAAGGAAGAAAGTTCTGCCCCAGAAAGTTAGCACATAGTAAGCCAACTTTTTCTGGCACACCATACAAACTTGACAGTAAAGTAAAGTGGGCTAGTAAGCAAGTTTTAGAAAACGTCGGTCTGTCGATAAACTTGGAAGTGTATAACTGCCTTGTATAGTGTAGCCTCATGCTTAAATTATCAGATTATCATTATTAGCTTACACAACTACACAATATTTTGCTGCCTGTTAAGTGAATGATTTTGGTGCAGCCTTTAGTTGGTATAAGTTGGCTTGAAGGTGTTCTGACGCAAACATATCGGCAGCAATTATGATGATAGTTACCACACATAACACAAGTAATTGTGGCAGAACCTCAAGGGCAAAAACGTGCATTACAGTAAAATTGTGTTGACGAACAAATCTTTTAGCGTCAGCATGGTCACCTAGCCAAATTACGGCATACAGTTGACCAACTTAACTTTCTTTAGTCCATGGATAAAGATAGTAATATCATACCGGTGCTATACCAACATAATCTTGACTTATTTTTCTACTCTTTTTCAAAAAAATTGTAAGATAGGTTATTGTTTTCACATATGTTTAAATTTCGTCATATCCTAATAACCTCGCAGATAAAATTTTGTTTGTTGTGCAATTTTTTGTTTTATTTTTAATCTTTCTAAGGTCTAATGTCTTAAGTTACGTTAAGTGTCCTGATTTATATTCCTTTTATTGATCAATGCTAAAATAGTTTGTGTATTATTCCTTATTTTCCAACATTACGTAAATTAGCGTTGTTTGTTTGAATGTTTTAATAACATAGACCTACTGGATGACACCCAAATCAGGGATTCAGCATTTCAGATTTTCCTATCAAATACTTCTTTGTTCTTGTGGCCACGAGTGGAAAATTTGGCAGTCTTCGAAGAAGACTGTCGCAAGCTAACACAGATTTTGGCATCATGGCGTACACTGAAACCTTACATCTCTATTCATTATAAATCGCCCTTTAAGCAATCACACTTTGCCTAGTATATTTATTATGAATCTGTGTGAACATGTAAAGTTTGGTATGTGCATGGTGATGAGCATTGTGCATGTGTTACAGTTTCTATTATGGCTTGTAGTGTTCACAGTGCTATGTCGATAAAGCTTTCTCAAGCAGCAAGCATTAATCTTGTTGAAGAGTACCAAGATTTTTAGGCTGGTTAAAATATTCCAAGCACAAGACTTAGGTTTATTTTAGATTAAGCTATAACTTGCAGTATTTGTTTGTTAATTGAAGTTTATTATTCACCAAATATTAGTATTACTTGCTTTTACGCAGTCTATGTGGTAAAAGAGCTTTGTTTTCTGGCATTTTGCTACATTTAGACTTAGCTAAATCAAAAGGAATTGCTCAGATGCGCAGCTAAACAGTTTCCTGTTATTGGTTAATATATTTCCTTGGTTTCATTTTACCAATTTATTAGAACTGACAGTGAGTAGGACGAGTAAAGCATTTGTCAATATGTGTGTGATTTGAAATTTCAAGAATTTTTTGAAGATCACCATGAATCGTGGTGATTGTTGTTCTATATACGGTACTAATTTAGTGCCACTATGAGTATATGTTATACTTTTTTTGATTGATTTTCCTGGTTAAAAATTAGTTCATATAAATTCAATTGGAAACACATTCCAAGATATATATATAGGCCTACTGTAGATATACTGGTTCAGGCATATATCTTTTACTAGTTCTACATATAAACATAAGCTATGTGATAACCCTAATGGTTTAATATTATGCTGAGGTACATGCTTGTTGCTTTCTGAACATCTTGGTTTTCATCTCTTCTCCAACACTTACTTCCAGTTACCAATATCGTTTGTGACGTATATCGTACAAAATTTGCTTAAATGTTTAAGTCATATATGGTTCGTATATACACATATTCACCTTAATACTACAGGTATATATCAATTTTTACAAAACACAGAAGGCCTAGATGCCCCAAATATATACAAAGTGCACATTCACACCCATATATAATCTTCACAGATCACATTTAGCTCCATTATATTCCCACAGTGATATCTTACATAGAAGTTGCCTGTGATTGGTTGGCATGTTAATTTCTTAAACTGTATCATAAATACCAAAAGTTAATTCAATTTTTACACTAGTGCCATGTGCACAGATTTCCTCTTGGCATCCTTCACTGACTGATGCAGGCATGTACAATTGTATGTACTTGGTTATATTGCTGTCTTCTGCTATGTATATCATCAAACCATCTGCGTTGTACACTTTGGTAGTTTGATACTTTAGAATTTCGAAACATTGGTTTGTTAAATGTCCGAGCTCACACACTAATTGCTGTAAGATATTATACCTAATAAACTTCAAGTAACTTTGCTTATATGATAAATACAACGTGTAAGAAATGGTATCTGTTGAAAATAACCAACTTTATTTTGGTGATTCTTTGCCAGTGGCTAATACGTCACTGTTTGTTGAACTTTGGTTATCATAACAAATATATGTTAAAATGATATGTTAAGATACTTCTACTGTAATAGTTGTGTCTGTATCATGCGTTTGAGGTTTGTGCGACTGTATCCAAGTTTAAAAATGAGTGTAATATAAACAGCGATGGAAAGTCGTTTTACATTCACGCTGGTAACCACTGTCCAGGTCAGATTAGAACTAAAGTGTTCCTCTCCATCGGCGCTATGGAAAGGAGTTTTTGACGGGTGGCTTTTTGCTTAACTGTACACCGGTTAGTTTGGTTGTTCGTTCGCCACTTCGCCTTGCCTATAAAATCAATACATGGCTTAAATTACTCACAAGCCTACCAGTTAGTCACAACCCTACCAGTTGGTAGTAAATTCTATTGATATCCAGCAGGAAGTAGTGCTTTGTGTGTGGTGAATGACGACTGCTTATGTATCTTGTTACTAAGCCCTTTGTGGTAACTTTCAAAAGTGTCAGATTTTTCAATACGGTAATTGCGTAGATCTGTTGAAACCGGGTTTTTTCAGTTCGTGTTCTAGCTAATAACTAACAACAAAGTATAAACGCGTGCGCAATTTTCGTGGTGTGAACAACACCTTACTTGGGTTGTAGTGTGCAGCACTGTTAGTAAGCGTACTTGTGTGAAGGAAGCAGTAAGTATGTGGTTGGCTAGCTAACTGACGTAGTGTTTGCTTGAAGCTGGCCGTTCCTCGCCTCGAGCGACTTAACTACTTGTAAAATAATAAAATTACCGGCTAGATTATTCTGAAATAATTTGCAGTTGGTACAGTGTATATTACAATCCCGTTGAGGCAATAGTCATGTGCAACGTAGGCTCTGTGTAATAGAGAAATATGACCGCGAATATTGGCATGAGACTCGGGTGTTTTCCAATCATTTTTAAAGTAGTTCATGGAGATGAACGTTCAGTCAATTCACTCAGGAAGTGCAGTTGTCCGTGTCGAATACTGCGAACTATTTTATCGATTTTTCTGACTACTGTTTGTCCTGTCAAGTCTATTGTTCATGCTTTATGAGCACATATTGTATTGTTACAGCCTTTAAAATGTTTGTATGACGCTTGTGTGCGGCGTTACCAATACGATGTCATTAATTCATTATTTACGTCTTTAATATTTGAATTACATACATTCCTCTCGCATTTATAAAGGTTTGCGTTTGTCTGGCAGTTACTATACTGTTGGGGCAATCATAAAGCATAGCTCCCTGTTTAGTTTTGTGATTGTTTTTATCCTTATCAATTATTGATGTTGGTTTATAAGTGGACAGAAGTTTAGTGACGCTGCCACCAGTACTCAACACTTAGTCTTGAGGACCTAGAACTAGACCGTCAGTTTCAACCGGGCGTTGTTTGTCGAGCTTCAATCCCTGTAGCTTTCCAGGAAACCTTGTGCTCACATTACTAGAACTCACTTGGGAATTTTTCCTACAGCTGTGTTAGTCACGGGTTAGAAACACACATTGTGGTTTCCATTTGCTTTCATTTCTTCGTCGCGGAGTTGTTTGCGAAGTGCTGCGTGATTATTAACTCGGTCAAACTTTTCCGACGTTTTATTTGCGCGTAAACGTCGGGCCCGCCTCGGCCATATTTTAAATTTAGATTTCGTATCCAAAATAGCAACGACGTTTTATAGTTATTTTCTCTCACGTGGATCGAATCTCATATGACGTAATGCGTCGCCTTATCTGCTTAGTTACGACGTTAGTTACGTTAACAGACTTGATCAAAAGCGCTTGGCTCATCTCGAACTATGTGGAACGAACACTTAACTCGAACCAGTGGTGGACAGCAAAGTCAGATGCATGAAGCGAGTAGTTTAGGACAGCATCTGTGATAAAGTGTTTATTACTATCTGGCAACACTGGATTGCTTAATACTTTCTAGTTTGGCAACTTTGATTGACGAATGTCGAAAAGTTAGGGTACACCATGCTATAACTTATAATATATTGCCGTCTTTCAAGCGATTGATTCTGTGTCAGTTAGCACAGATTGGCACAAGCATAAACTTAGACAAAGTAATGTTTAATGTTTAGTTGTTTTGAAAGAAAAGTTCTATTGCTTTCACAAGGCTTTGAAAACATGTTTTAACCTCGAACACGAGTCTTTTACCAGCGCAATCCATTTATGTTTTTTCACTTTTCTAAAGTACATATACTATATGTATGTAATATACTGTATATATGTATGTGTTTTAATGAACTTACGTTAAATAACACCGTCTTTTACGCTTCATATAAAACTACAAATATTAAAGGTCAAAATGTTTTGCAATTGTTTGTTTTCCATTGGTCCGTATATTAGCATTGCCTTTACCAGTGTATATTAAAAACAGTTTAATGATTATTGACTTGCCGCAGATATAAGACTGTTTAGAAGGTTGTGCCGCTGACGGTTGATGGGACCTGACCTATATGTCACTCAGGCAGAAATACAGCAGTGCCAAAGGCCTGGTCAAAAGACGGACGCATCATGGACTCAGAGTACGATGGCTGACGCTTTTCGTCATAATTCTCATCGCCGAACTCGTCATTGCATATTTTCGAATTCATGACGTCATCTTGGTCATATCCCTACACTTAAACATTAAGCTGGACTGGATTCGGGGGCTCGAGACGAACTGCCAAGACTTGGGTATGCATGGGGCGCCGGTCCTGCCTCCGCAACCCGTCGACGGGTCCTCCCCGCTACCCCTGTGTCCGGAAACACCCCCGAGTTTGCTGGGAAAACTGAACCTCGGCGAAGATGACGAGAATGTTAAAATGCCGGAGCTGCTCGCCAATCTCTCTTGGGTGGGGGATGGCGGACGCCACAAGCCCTCCGAGTGCGTGGCCCGCAACAAAGTGGCGATCATAGTGCCACATAGAAACCGGGAGTTCCATCTGCGCCAGTTCTTGAAGGCGATTCACCCGAACATGAAGCGACAACAAGCCGACTACGGGGTTTTCGTCATTCAACAATCTGGCACGGACACTTTCAACAAAGCGAAGCTGCTCAACATCGGATATTTGGAAGCGCTCAAGGAGGGCGGTTACGACTGTTTCATCTTTCATGACGTCGACTTGCTAGCCGAAGACGACCGAAACCTGTACCAGTGCGCCGACGTTCCGCGTCATTTGTCCGTTGGGATTGACAAGTGGGACTACCAGCTACCATACGATGCATTGTTCGGAGGGGTAATTGCCATGACCAAACACCAATTCGCACAGGTACGTGTTCGAAAATTAAACCTTTAAGCGCTTGATTTCTTTCATGAACACACCTTAACTGATGCTTGCAACGTACATTAGTGGTTTCTTGGTTGAATGAGAAATGCTTTTTATCGCGTTTTCCCGATAACGCTGTGCCGCAAGCCATTTCTTCCCACGAATTATTATCAATGAGCGCACAAGTCACGGCTGAGCAATTGCTGGACTCGAGTTGCCGGCCTGTGACGTCATGCAGCTTGAGCAGGGCGTGGTGTTATGCAGCAAGTGCTTATCAGTTGACGAACAACTTAAATTGTGCAATGTAAAATACCTCTTGTGCAATAATGCAGCACAGGAGATCGCGGTCGTTTTCATTTCAAAACAACATTGGATCTGTTTTCTATCAAACGTGTCTGTCAGCAGTCGTTTTATCATCCTTGTTCGGTTTCTTTGTGGTAAACAGATTGGTCCAAGGGCCAGCTTTTTTGCTTGCACATGATGGCATTTGGGTACTTACAGTTGTGTACTGGTTAACTTTGTGTGCGTGATAGCGCCGCTTAACTCGGCATAAACACGACCGAATATTTTACAACCCTGTTGTGTTTGGCGTTGTGACAACTGGAACCTAAACACGATTTCACCCTCAACAAAAGGCCGAAATTAGTTTTCGTTCTAACAAAGTATCGGGCACGTCTGGGCTTATCCTTTTACTTTTTCATTTTATTCGGAAGTCCTAAAGCAAAGCAACACCGTAAGTGGATTAATTGACAACGCTTGTCATTGTAGAATGCATATTCGGTTTGAGTTTGCTATAGAAAGAGTTTAAAAGCGCCTAATTTTTTCACAGGTCGCGTTTTTCCAATGTTATAGTTAACCTGGGGTTCAGTGCGGTTTAAGCGACCTGATAGTCACCGTGTGCAGGAAACTATGTGAAGAATTTGCATTCAATTTGTGTCGGCAACCAGATTGCTTCCACCATAATATTTGCGTTTGGAAATTATTAAAATACTTCCTTGGAATCATGTTTAGGTCTATTCCTGGTGCCATGCGAGTCACGTTAGCCTGGTCGCTCAATCTTTATAAATTAATAATACGCCCAATAAAGGGCAGCTGGGGAGGTCAGTGGAGTCTTTGCGGGTTAAAATTAAATCAAGAAACTTTCGCCGGGCGACTTTTTATATTGTTCTGTAACAATCGTCGCCCTTTACTTAAGAGCTTGTCTTCTTGGCTGAATCTCGTCACCCTGGTGACATCACAATGGCCATTGTCTTCTAATTGTTTCTTTTAGAATGTAATGTTTAAGCGGGTAAGTTTGATTTGTTTAAATCTAGAATGATTGTTGGTTACCAAGACCCAGTGTTTGTCGTGGATACGCTGTGATATTTCGGTGTCATGTTCCTATTTCATTCAAAGCGACTTTGAATACGCAAAGAATCGATCGCACGCTTTCTTAGTCTTCGCCAGTGTCAGGTCAACTCGAATAATCGCGTCTGTCAGTCGCGATTTCCTTCAGAAATAAAGGTCGTATATCCCGGCCGTATCTATTTTTCATGTCAGTTAAACCTCCCTGCTGGGATTTAGTGATGGATCACCGACCATAGCTGTCGGCGTCTTCCTTTTCACCGACAGCCTGGTTACTACGGTGATTATGTCGACGTTCGCTATAAATGGAAAGCCATTTCCCGTCACGCATGATTACGTAAGCCCGTTTTACATTGAGTCACGTGAGATAACAGACCCTTCTCGCTGGAACAGAAGTTATTTTTGGCCTCCTCACTTTGCATTGCTACGTCACAAACGACCAACAAGCGTTCGCCATCCACAAATATTTTCGATTATTCAAAGCTAATGTTTAATTATGACGTCAAACCGGAGAAATGATCTCCGCGCTACAAGTAGCTTTCTCATAATTAATTTGCGAATCTGATGGCTACGGAGCAATTAAGCATCTTGGCTGTAACTAGTGATACTTGGCTGATATATCTTGGAACTTGTCATAGTGCATTGTTACGACATAATGAATATATGACGACGTTGCAGGTCAATGGATATTCCAACGAGTACTGGGGCTGGGGTGCCGAGGACGACGACATGTACGTCAGAATACTGCATAGCTGCCTCGGTCTGGAGCGAGCCAACTATGACGTCGCCAAGTAAGTTGCACGTGATGTAATTGATAAACCTTTCCTGTGATCCAATAAAGCGCCAGCCCACACTGCGCGTGATCAGAGGTTGCGAAAGGCTAATTGCATGATTGTGGAATGACGTCATAATATTAATTCTTGCTTAACTATCGAGCTCTAAGCAAGCGGTCTCGTGTGGTTTAATTTCCTGGTACAACGTGCCTGTTGTTGTTCATTCGAGTTCTTTCATCATTATCCCCGCTTTCGTGATAAAACGCGTTGTTTGTCACGTTTCTATCGATAAATTGTTATAACTTGAGCGTCGGCGACTCATAAATTATCATTGGTTATTCCAGGTACCGCATGATCTACCACCCCTCCGACACCAACAATAGGGTCAACCCCTACCGCTACACCCTTCTAGTAGGAGCGGCGGAGAGACAGAGACGGGACGGTTTGAACAACATCCGGTACAACATAGTGGATAAGAAGAGAACCGCTCTCTACACGAACATCACCGCCGATGTTGGGAAACCCCCGAGCAAACCGAACGTGTCGACTTTTGGGACCGGGATCGACATCGCGATCAGCATCTCCCTCCTCCTCCTCATGCTCTCGCTCTCATGTTGCACCTGCTTCAAGTCCAGACTCATGCATGTGGTCCTTTGCCCGAGGAGGATCTCCTAACTCAATTATCGTCCTCCGAACCTTAACGTCGTACTATTATAGAGGATATTGCGGCTTCTGCTTCTTGTCATCCACACTATCTGTACCTTGTTTCTAATAATGCGAGTTGTGACGTAATAATACCGAGCTCGCTTTTTTGTTAAAGGTCCGGTAATATTTCCACTCAAAATAGAAATATTTATTCTTCGTATTTTTTGATGTTTTTTCTCTTATATGACGTAACGTTGCTTCATGGCAACAGTATTGAACAACCAATCGCAGCGACGGCTATGACGTATGATTTGTCACGTGACTTGTCCGTGCATTTAACCTTTGCAATAGTATGACCATATTAGGGCAGTCACGTGACTTTGACCGAACCGTCTGATTAATTATCAATTATCGATCATCAAAATCAGTGATCCGTAACCTTCGTTTCGCATCAATGATCGCGAACGCATTGAAACGAAACGAGTTGACCAATCACTAGAAATTGAAGTCATCGCTTTCGATTAAAATAGCTCATTTTTTAACTATTACAAATTTAAATTTCTATTTTTGCGTCACAATGCCCAGTAGTAGCCGCCTATTTGTTGGTTTGAGTTTTCTTTCTTTTGTTTCTTTTTTATTTTGGCTCCGAAGCCTTTGTCGTCACATGACTGAAGTATAATAATTGAGATTTTTTTCATGAAAGTCATAGTCTGCATAGAATGTACCGGGGAAATTACTTACATCTCGTCATACATAGGATTTTGATATAACACTGTGAAATAAAAGTAACCGTCATAGTTTGGTGTTATGTTGGCAAGGGAGCGCCAGTCTTAGTTTTGCCAGAATCTAGATTCAACCCTCGATTCGATCAAGTTACGACTGGACCGTAAAGATCACCGCTGTTTTGAGTTTTCATATTCGCCAAATATTTGCTGGTGGAACGGGAACGGCGTTTTCTTCTGAAGATGTCGGAAAGCGGAAAAACAATGTTTGAAAAATAAGATATCGGAAGCTCTTTGATCGCAGACGTTGTTGAGTTTGTTATTTATTTTGCCAGTGGTTATATCGGGGTTTACGGAAGCAGCGCAGGGTCGGCGAATTTTACTTTAATTTCTCAGTGATAATAATTTAATTCCTCACAAATAGCATATCAGTAGGAATGGACAGTTCAGAATAATTTAGTATTGTAGAATTATTCCGAATCCTATTCTGTGTTTTTTTATTATTTACAACAAAAACACATTCAAAGCACAAGTTCGTTGCAGTACAACATATTAAGGCTTCGTAAATGTCCACCCGTCAAACGAGATCGCAACTTCGTAGCAGCCAGCCTTGCACTGGAACAACCTTGTACCTTGAGGTTGCTGACGTGGCACGACTGCAGAGATATTTTAACGCTAACTGTTTTAGCAGAGGCAACCGTTCAGCATTGTTGCGTCACTATTCTAAGCTTGTCACGTGACAAATGCAAGGGGGCGAATTGGACGAGCGAGAAAAGGGTGCATGTGTGTGTGTGCGGCACGTGCATAGTTACGCTTGTTTCCTTCGACCGATTACGTTCAAGAGAACTCGCGCGCATTTTTATCGATGTTTTGTCGCATCTTTCTTCTCACTTGTTCGATATCGTTCCCACGCTCCCTTAAAACCGAATTCTATTAAGTTATTCGGTTTAAATTGGCATTTTGGATTCGTGACCTCCGGATTTGGTATTCTGAATTCCCCATCCCTACATATTAGGAAACAATTATTGCAGCTAAGGGGCTACTGGTTGGGAAAGATCCGGAAGTACTCAGTTATGCGATCAGCTGTTAACAATTTGCTTGTCTGATATTTTTGTGAAAAACAATTTCCAGAAGTAATACTCGGGGTTGAAACCAGTGCGCAGTCAATGCACTCGTTCAAAGGCCATTGCTGAGTCAGGGACTATGTTTTTATCGCGTCGTGTTTACCATTGTGTTTGCTTTGTGTGAGTTTTCTATTCTTGTTTGACTAAACCTGCAATTTTGTATGGCACTTAGCTACCGGGCTACTAAAGACATACTCGGTAAGCGGGGCTCGGTAAGTCGAGCAAAGATTTTCCTCAGTCTGAGGATAAAGAGTGTGGTACCGTATCATCATAGTATTTATATAGGCCTACCGTTAAGGGCATGAGTTAGTTTCAAAGCATTAGCATTAGCAGGAAGCATTAGTTTCAAGGGTTTCATGCAGGTCCACCATCACAGCTTAATGGTTGCATTGAATGGAATGAGTGCATTGCGTGGTGTAAGCCCGTAACTTGGTGTTATAGATTTCTTTAACTGTGCACCGCATGACCTTCAAAAGTCTTTCAAAAAGTTTTTTATAAATTAAGAACTGAGTTCGCTCGCTTACCACCATCAGTCATATAGCGGGCTGCCAATAAACATCATATACCGACCAGCAAAGTGCGGATACCGGCAAACGCCCATAGCAACCGTACAAACTATGCGTTGTGCACGGTCTGTGTGAATGGTAAAGGTAATAGGGCCTACTCTTAAAAGTTACTTTTAAGGTAGGATGCCACTATTTCAGCCAAAAAAGACTGTGCGTTCAAAGCTGTTTTTCACAGTTTCTTGTTTAACTTAACTCAAATGTTATAACATAGTGACCTAAATCTACCTTCCAATCCATATCAAGTATCTACCTTTAAGAACGGGCTGTCACTTATATATATATAGTCACTTCGTTTAAGGTTGTGTTGTAATAACAAACACAATGCACCACGTAAGCCGTTTAATGCAGATTGCCATCCCTGTTAGCTTATTTTTTTATCATTTCTGTAAAATTTCCCTAACAAACAAAAGACAAAACCGCTATTGTGATGTGCTATTGTTTCCGTATTGATTTGGTATTGTTTCGTTGGTGCTCGCTGTACCAACGAAAACCCGACCGCTAGTACCTCATTACTCAACAAGTGAACCCAAGCGTTTACATAAGCAAATTTTCGGTTCCTCCTTCAGTTTCCATCTTGCGCAACTATAGCTTTATCCGCATTGGTGCTTTAGCGCAACCAGTCAATATATTCAGTCATCAGAACCACAGGCAGGAAGTGCAGCAGTTAACTCGGTCGTGTAATGAAGGTTTAAGCATTTTTTGTGTAGCCTGCTGCTGTAATTCGTAATTTACCTGCGAATCAAGGTAATTACATCGTTTCTTACTCACATAATCACATTGTGTACTTATTTCCTGCAAATGCTTATACAGTACGTGTCTTCAGTGGCGTATTTTAGACGCTTTAGTGGTGGAGCAATGTTTTTAACAAAGCTAGGTTTAAAAGCATCTCCCGGGTACCATGTGATTTGCTAGGATCGATAAAGTTTTCTGATAAAAAGGCAAGTTAGAATCATTTCAGCTTAGGTGAGTGCGCGAAGCCTCTTTCAGCAAGGAGCCCATTTTCATAAAATCGGCCTTGTAGGCTACTTGGCATTTTACTGAAAAGTCTTCTAGCCTAGGCCTTGAGACGTATTTCCGTGTTATTACCGTGATTAAGGCAGCTTGGTCTCAAAATGAACGCTGCACAGCGAATGACCCTGAATTCTCAACTCGACGGAAATGATTTTCTCTATCACATTGGTCTCTCCACCGAGGACGACCTTGCTGAGAGGTTTAGTGACGTCAAGGTGAAGTAACAATTATGATAATAAAGCATAAGACAATGCCCCAACAAACATGAAATCACGTTTATTTATGCAGTCTGTTAGCAGGGTCGCTTAGTGTACGGCATTCAACCAAAAACGCTTCTAATTGGTTGATTAGTTGTTGATTGGTTGTTTGATTTTTCTTTTTGGTTGAATGAACTATAATAAACATAAATTAAAAGAGCGCGCCGAAAAGTACAGTTGTGACAATCTTCTGTTTCGTCATAGTTTGTTTGCATGGGGGGGAAACCGGAACGGATGAGGAATTTTGCAAATCTCATCTACGACGTCCTCGGAAGACCGAAGAATTGTGAATTTGACACCGTTGCCAGTGGCGACGGTAAGACTTAGTGCATCTCGCAGTTTTATAATATTTCGATGAAGCTTATGTCGGTTTAGCGGAAACCTGCTTACCAATATTGTCATGCAATAACCTCAGTTTATGGAGTATCACAAAGATAATATACATACTTATATATCATAATATGGTCAAATATAATCGAAAGTATGACAAAATGATGGTGTTTCTGTTGGTTGGTCCACAAATTGCATAAAACGTGTCCGGTAACTTTGACATTGTGAGGCGATCGATCACCGCCATGACGATGTGTGCTGTTTCATTTCGCCTCAGAGTCGCAGACGGGTGCCACTTATCGTTTTAATGTGCGGTGAAATATCGCTGGCGGCTAAAGTGGTTGGTTTGGGTTTACAAGGAAACGCAACAACGTCGGTTTGTGAAATATTAAATACTTTGTTCAGAGCTTGAACTAAAAGACCTAGGAAAGGCGGCGGGCAGATACTCCTTCTTCAAGGTGGGACCGGTCATCTCAGCCAGTCATGGTATTGGGGCTGCATCTATGTCAGTCATACTCCACGAGGTGACTATGACGTCATAATTCTGTCGCTTTTCGCATTGCGATCGAGTAAACTTTGCCTGATGATGTTTTTTCATTTTCAGATGTTGAAGCTGACGCACTACGCTGGTTGCACTGACGTCACTTTCATACGTGTTGGAACCTCTGGCGGATTGGGTAATTTTGTGGTGACGTATACTGCGTCATTTTTAATCTGCTAAGTTGTCGGATGTCGTTGCTTAAAACGCGCATTTGCCTTTTAAAACATTAAAAATAACAGTTGTCAAACTGACACAACGATTTGGTGCATCTCTAACGCTCAAGTATGTCGCGGAAAAACTTTTTTGTCAAATATTAGAACGGCTATAGTGACGTCATATTACATGGTGTACTTTCACCATTTTCTTATTTTAAAGGAATCGAACCCGGGACTTCGATTTTAACAGAACAAGCTTACACCGGGCAAGTTGAACCGTGCTACACCCAGGTACTTTTTAGATTTTAATGTCATTCAGATGTTACGACGTGACAATGAGGAACGCGATGATTCCTCATCGTTCGAGCCCCGGTTACTGAGTCAGCCATTGTGCAAGTTCCGTTGGATGCACATTTTTGTTAGTTTTTTTTTTAAAGTGCAAAAGTTTAAATCGTTTATCACTTCCACTGAACATAAGCAAGCGTCCTTTATACCTCGCCTTATAAGGGCATCACTACGGCAGCGCCGCTGGGTATCGAACACAGCTCGGATTTTTACAAGTTTAACGATCTAACCGAGCTCTAACAGGCTTGTTAACCGCAAGCAAAAAAATTACTGGTTTTGTTGTTGTCTTAGCCTTGGATGTATTTTGTTGGTAGGTCGCCTGTGGTCGCGAAATAAAATATGACAGCAAAGCGCCGCTAGATGTCGCCGAGCGATTGCGAGAATGTGCGAAAACTTTAGGACATCCTGCGATGGTGGGCAGCACGCTTTCAACCAATGACTTCTTTGAAGGTATCTGCAGGCCACGATTAGTGCTGTGTGGTAGTGCTAGGAAACCTCGTAATAAAAATGGCCAATTGAGTGCACCCAAAATCTCACAAACTCTTTTTGTTTAGAGCAAGGTCGTTTAGATGGTGCTCTGTGTAGCTACAAGGAAGATGATAAGATGAAGTTCATCAAAAGATGCCACGACGAATTCGGCATAAAAAATATGGAAATGGAGAGCGCGTGCTTCATCGCTATGTGCAATCGGGCGAATGTGAAATGTGAGTCGCAGAAACAGAACGATTGAAATATTTTCAAACATATTTGTAGCGATTGTTTGCTTTCTGTCTTGAAACATTTCATTGCTGAGCATCGCAGGTAAAATTGCAATAACCATGACCTCATATAGCAAAAGATTGTGACATCATAGTTGATTTGGCCTGTGCGCTAAGATGAGATAAAGAGTGCGGTGAAACGGTGTAATATAAAACCCGTCTTCTCCACTCTATTTGCTCCGGCGAATAACAAACCCGACGACTAAAAAGGCCACACCCGGTTTAACGACTTGGCCACTCAGCATTAAGACTGGTTTTAGACAGAAACGACGCCACAAGTAGGTTTTGACTGCTGTGATTATGCATGGAATTACAAGTCGCCTCAAACCTTGTGGAATAAGTCGTTTGGGGCGTAAAGTCTCAAACGGTCGGTCCAGCGACGACTGAATGTTTCGAAATCCGTCGAAGTTGAATTTCACAACGTTTTGTGCACATTTGCAACGCAGGCGCTGTGATCTGTGTGACCATAGTGAATCGACTGATGGGTGACGTCATTTCCACATCACACGAAGAATTGAAAAGTTGGGAGGATCGCCCTCAGAATATCGTGGCCGAATTTATTAGAAGCAATGCTTAAGCCTCGACATTCTATGCTGAAGTTGTTCTGCAGTGTTTGATTTTGTTAATTTTACGCTTTTTCACGAACGAACGAATATGTGATATCTTGTGCAATTTGAAATTATACCCATATTTAGACGTCTGATGAGTCTATATCCATATCCATCCATATATCCATCGCATTATATTCATCGCAATAATCTTTCCTATTATAACCACACCACTGTGATAAGACTTGTGGGAAATCACAAGCCTTGGAAATAAAACAGTGTCATGCTATTACAGAAACCTATTTCAGTCACAGTTTATCACTTAAATAAAAAACTGCTGGCGTCGCCATTAAAATCTAAAACCTTCCGGGTAAGTGTAGATCACGTGATTTCAATACAACACATTTTTAGACGTGATTATGGTAAAAGGTTATATATCAATTTTATCAACTTCAAGAAAAAAATAGAGTTTTTTGTTGTAATGTATCTCGCCCAACATAAACTATTTTCAGACCTTCTTTGTTTGAAGAGTCGCCTACAAATGATTTGCATCAATAAAGTGGACAAATCAAAAATGTTGTACACAAGGCTGCAAACCTAACACTACTGTATTACTTTTTGACACAAATATGATTGAAAGACACCCATAGGGTAAAGTCACAGAACAATCATGGCTGGGAAGAGATTTCAAAAAAGGAAATAGCCAGACTATGAGGTAGTTTTTACAACTTTATAATGAAGGCAACGGTTTCTGGTTGATTGAGCGTGAAACTAATCGCAGCCCAGGAATCGGTATTTCTTTGCTAGGAAGAGCAAATTGGCGAATAGCGAAAGGGCCAGCGCGATGACTTCGCGGTTCGATTGCATCCAGGAACGCGCATAATGAGAGCATTGATCATGAAGCTTGACTGCTTTGTTAAAAATTTTTGCATTTTTAAAAGATCGTTGATCCGCAAGTTGATTGTTATAAGTTCTTGAAGGAGTTCTTAAAGTTGAAATAATTTTGATTCTTCAAACTGTAGCAAATAATACAACAAATTCAAAGAAAATAATAGACCAAGAGTAACTATTTACAAACAGAGCAGACACAGTAAAAGCAGAGTTATTCCTTACTCACAGTGTATTGACAAAACTAACGTGCTTTGGCCTCCATGTTTAACAATATTTCTTTATCAGAGTGAAGTCAAGTCAAATTTTTATAAAATACAAGTTAAGCTGTAAACAAAAGTAGAAAAGATGTGTTTTAGGCAAAGTATCGGTTAAGTTATGTAGGTTTAGACTGAAAATGACAGCCAGATAAGATTAAGACTGTGAATGTGTTAACTTCAAATTCACATAAAGCGAGACGTAAAGAAAGCAAGAAAAATTTCAATAAGATATCGCATTAACTATAATTGGAAAAATCGAATAGCTTGAAATCTTTTATTGCTGACTTGTCTTGCTATCTCTCTTCAATTGAAGCTTTTACTTTAATTTTACTTAAAGTCAAGTTATTTTGTGAGAGAGTTTCCTAAAACTCTTTTTGTTTAAAACTTTGTTATTTCTATATCACTGGGTATTTCCCTCTTTATGACTATTCAATATTTATTTAAAGAGATTGGTCACCAAACGTCCCAAATTTGCCAATACGTAGTTGATTTACCTTTGAGGGAATGCTCTGTTTTAAAATTTTATTAGAACCATACTTTGAAGTCATTTGACAGGTTGCTTGTTATAAGGTGACTATCAGCTTAGAGAATTTCCCAAATATGATTTTCATCTGGCGGGTCAAGTATAGTTAAAGGTATTCTGACCGGCGAGGCCTGAAATGCATCCGTCTTTGGATACAAGAAATGCGGTTTTAAAGCTATCAGCTGTGCTGTGTTTATCTGAATTTGTAGTACATCGCTGTTGCATTATCCGTTCATGCTAGTAGTACTAGCCTACTACCAAAATGTATTTTAATAAAATAGTCATTTATTATAATGTCTTTATGCGTTCACATTGCACATAGATATCATTTAACTTCACTTCACTTGTTTAAAAATGCTTTGCTACCGTTAGACGTTGCCAGATATGGACAGTGTAGGACCGATCGTTGGATTGTCGGTGGGGGTTGTGGTTGTTAATGTTGCAGTGGTGCAGATCGTGATTGTCGTCTGCTGTCGCCGTCGCCGACGCCGTCGTCGTTCTGGAGCGGAGAAGAAAACGAAGAAGCTTAGTGAAGATTACGTCAACCCGCGATATTTGAACATAGACTTCCCAAAAGTATGTTTGCTGAATGCTTTGCTGTGCTTTGTTTTGTTCATATTTTGATACGTTTGAGTATCTTTTGGTTATAAACATAATGGTTTTATGATCAAAAACATAGTTTAAAATATAAACACTTTCTTTAGACAAATTCTGATGAAGTTTATGCAGAAATTCCACCAGCACAACTGCAGCAGAACATGGACCCAAAAATCTTATACGAAATGACGACGGTTCGCTTCGTTCATTTTGCCATTAATAAGTTTTCAAGTAGAAAAACACGTTGTATTTGCAAAACATGTAAATGTTGATAATGTCTTATTGTTTTCCTGTTTGAAGGACGCTGGTTACTTGGACTTGAATGACGTCAAGATGACAAAAAATCCTGGTAGCCAGGTGTGTATTGCTCTCGTGTAACATCTGCAAAACGCATCAGCTATAATCGAATCAAAAGACACTTTTGCTCGTCAGGGAATTTTATTCTCACGCAACGACTCACCTTTCAACTCTCAAGATATTACTGTAAATTTTCTACAGAAGGCGAACATAATGTGAGACATTCTTGGTGTCTGCATACCATTGTCACGTGCTGGTATTTTGCAATGCCGAGTTTGGTTTCGGTTTCGTTTTAGCTACGGGCAGAACGGCTGGGAGAACTTAACCTCTTAGAAACGGGTTCGTTATTCCAAAGAGTTGACGAGCGTCTTCTAACCCTAGTTTCAGCAACCTTGCCTGACGTTGGCTAACCTTTCCAGTAATTCAACGCCAATTTGCTGAGTGGAATTTTAATGCGATAATGAAAAGCGATCATAGCTAAGTCCAGCACAAACAAAAATAACGTACATGAACACATTGTCATGCTCTTTCGCTTTCAAAGCGATATCCGATACAGAAACGAAAAAGACGGAATAGTGATTGCTCGCTTTAAACAAAATGCCTTAAAAATTATAGGACAAAAAAAATTCTGCACTAATTTACAGGCAGTGCAAAAACTTATAACCAAAAAGTTTTCAAGGATCAAGAATATGGCTTTAACTTGAGCTCAAGTAGCAAATGAATGTATAAGAGTAAAGCATGCTATCTTTATAAAGGCACCAAATGCACCGGCACCATCCCCAATCGAAGTAAATGAAACTGAAGATGGGTATTTGGACCCTGTTCAGTTGTCTCGGGAGAAACCACCTCCCCTGCCCGGAAAGCATCCATCGTTTGTTAACAAAGTACGTGTTTTATGAGCTTTCATAATTATCATAATTACTATTTAACTTGAGTCAACACCTGAAAACAAGGCTTTTTATGCCTTTTACGTTCTGCATTGGTTTCCTTTAAGCATTAATTAACGCGAATTTTTATCTTGACCAAGGCGCCAAGAGTACCAACAATATCCGCAGTCGTTGTAAATGAAACTGAAGATGGCTACTTGGACCCTGCTGAGTTGTCACCGGTCATATCTTCGATGACCAGCAACAGATCTTCACTTGCTAAACCAGTATGTGCTTGACAAGCTTTCGTAACTACCGCTTAGCTCACACCTGTAGCTGGTTGGGGTCGTTATACGTTATACGTTATACACGTTTTATTCTGCGAAGGCCGACAGCTGCAGCTGCTACTTGCATATCGGGTTTAGGCTGCAGGCTGCAATTGCATAATTCATGGTGGAAAGCACATGGACGTAGGAGATTCACGATATTTATGATATTTATGTTTTTATCCCTATATGAAATTTTTCCGTCCACTTTGGCCAACAATCCACTCAAACCATTACGTCACTTTTCGTGACGTCTTCATCTTGATCAGGCGAATTTTGTTCCACTTGGCCAACCCAATACCTTGCACGTAACAATTTTCATTTTGTTCAAAGAAGTCAAATGTTCCAGAAACTTCGCCAATCATCATGCAATAAACTGAGGATGGATATTTGGAGCCCGGCCTGATGTCAACCGGTGAGATTTTAACGTGTAGATGCAGACGGACTCAAAGCAGAATATTTACTGATTTACTTTGTACACGATCCCAGAAAAGACTGAACCAACTCCTATAAATGAGAATTTGCTTAACCGAGCTTTGTCGAAACAAAACCAGTGATTTAAAGAAAGTAGATAAAGTTCTACTAAAATTCTAGAAATGGTAATTCTTCTTCTCTGTCTTGTTTCAGCCGCATCAACCACCGACGAAAACTTATCAACCCCAGTTTTTCAAGGTAATATCGATCAACCACATTGCCATAAAATCACTTTAATTAATAACAAGGTATATGTAAGTGGCCAGAAATTTATTTTCAAAAATTAACCAAAATTTCTTGATTTCAGTTGGCTCAAGTGAAGCGACCATCTCAGCATAATAATTACCGCAACATTATACCACATTCTAGATCAACAGAACCTTTACAAGAAACTTGTTGCGACGAATTGTCATAACTACTTAAAATATGAAACTCCGTCATCTAATTACTTCAGGCGACCGAGTTTGAAGTGATTGTGCTTGTAAAGTGAACTTCAGCCCCCTACAAATAATTAATTGCCTCCTCCCTCTCAAAATAAGATCTCCTGTTTTACTCAGACCCGTACAACAGGCTTAAAAGGTCGGAGAAGGAAAGGAGATGAGGAAAACAAAAGAAAAAATAAAAAACACATTGAAGTAGCTTTGAAGCTAAGATCAGGCGAAAAGTAATTTTTTCCTTTGCCCGAACAAAAGAAGAAAAATAAAAACTTATACAGAATAAAGCCCGCATAAAGCTTTGCTAGTCTGATTCGTTTCTACATTAAATCTGCAATGCAATGGTAAAATTGACGTCATGCTTGCTTCTTCACCTTGGAGGTAAATTTCTGCTTAAGCTGAAGCCTATAGGCTTGGTGTGCTAACCTACTATACAAATACTTGACTTGTTTATAAAACGATTGTTCCAATGTACCTTCAATGATAAATTATACAGTAAATTGGAGCAACGTGATGTCGTTTGTTTCTAGGGATTTCATACCGCCATAGCAATATATCGAACAGAATATAAGCGCTTTTTCGTTCTGATTTCAGCGATTGGTCACTGTTGGTCTGACAGTTGAATCTTATTTTATGGAATTAAATTGTTTGCAAAGTCAATAAGCTGAACATCGATTATCAGTTTGGAGCCTATCTATGAACCATGCCCTTGATGAAAGCTTTTGCTTCGGGTGAAAAAGCGTTGGTCTCCTTGACACTGAATAGTAAAAAGTTTTAGCGCTAAGCGGCGCTGATGATCAAATTGAGCTTTTAACCACGACGCAATGAAAACTTTTCTCTACATCGGCTTCATGGCCGGAAAGTGAACCCGCTACCTTCATGCTATAAGGCAAAACTTTCACAACCAAGCTAAACTTTCCTTTTCTTTTGGTTCAAATTTTAAATATATATCATTCAATATGCTCTATACGCGGCCGGGTCATGGCTGGATAAGGAACGATATCAGGAGAAAGTAACTGGGTCCAGGGCCTTAAGCCACCTTCGTTCCATCACGAACCATCACGACCGGTTCACTTCATCTTTTTATCGGAGCTTTACCAGGTCGATTCCAACCGATCCGTTATTTAATTAACATAGGAAATATGAACGCAAATTTAAGGAACTCGTATGACGTATCCACAAAAGTTCTGAATGACAATTTCGCGGTGATTAATCGCGAAGACGTTTGATTGGTTAGTTGAAAACATCTGTAATTAGCGCGCGACGCACGGAATGTAAGTTGACGTCACAAGAGCATAAAGAAGCTTGTGGTCATTTCAGTTTGACGGTGGCTGAGAAGGTCGCAGTTGAGAGAACTTATGCGTTGGCTTGATCAGCTCAACATTACAGCGGTGGGTGAAAAGCTTTCCTTGGTACGTCTGTAGAGTTGAACATTCAATATTTTGTTGATAGTGATGAATATGTTTATGACAAAAACAATTCAAAAATAATCTTTCTGTGTACAGTTGCAGTATACACATATAGTATACGTATTAACATTATTAGGTCTTAGACCAGGCATGTGCAACCTTTTTTACTGGAGGGCCAAATACAAAATTTTGAATGACAACGCGAGCCACATGATTTTTTCAGAAAAAATTAGTATCCTAAAACGAGTTTCCTATGCAGTTTATGTAGTTAAGAAATAGATTTAATGCAGTCCACGACACACTAGTGCGACAATTTATTGAAAAACTGTGGCTAGTATGAAGTTCTAACATTTTGCTGAGCACCACGCGGGCCGCACGGAACAACATGGCGGGCCACAGTGCGGCCCGCGGGCCACTGGTTGCACATGTCTGTCTTAGACGATTGAGAAGTCTTTAAGACTGACCAGTTGATATTTTTATTTGATTGTAAAGAATTCCTGTCGACTTATATTTAAACTGGTGTAAATCTAGCCCGGTTATGTACTGTAATTGCAATTTATCTTTCAAACTGGTTTGATACAACCTTAGCTGGTTATATTTTTGTAACAAAGCCAGCTCGTAAATTAACTTTATTTCAGAAGTATAAATACCGGTTTAGCTTTTCTCAAAATTATCAAAATTTCAAAATGGAAAAAGTTCTTAACTCGATCAATTAATATTTTTACAGGTCCAGGCAATGGTTCTCCGATCAAATCTCAACATTCTGGCACTTCCTGGGAAAGTTCCTTTTTTCAGCACAGTAACGTTTCCATTTTTATAAATAGGGTCGCCGGAAAGAAAGGTTAAATGGGTTTGTGCAGCTTATGACCTAAAGAATAACACTAAAACAGGTTCTTGGTAAATATATACCACAATAAGTTTACAGCGTATTCATAAAAAAGATGATTGATTAACAATTCGCAAAATTAAATTCTGTTCTTTGTGGTGAATCCATTCTATTCACGTGTTCAGTGGAATAGTTCAATCTTAATGTTTTTGTTGAATTTTATATTCTTAAATTCTTTTACGCTGTCACTGTTTCGCTGAAAAACCATAACTTCAAAGCTACATTTTCCTTAACCTAACCGGTATAACATATAGTTAAGTTTATTGATCATCTGTTTAATAAAATGTGAAGTAAATTAATTATTGTACTGAAGTATTAGTGGCATAGTATAGTGATTTTTATTATAACCTCTTGGACACTGATTTATAAAACGTTTTAGCACTAAACGGTGCTAATGATTAAACTCCAACTGAGCTTTCAACCATGATGCAATGAAAACTTTTTTCTCTGCAGCTGCTGCATGGCCGGGAATCGAACCCGCTACCTTCATGCTGTAAGGCAAAACCTTTACAACCAAGCTAAGCCACCCCTTTTATTTTGGTTCAATTTTTAAATATATATCTTTCGGAATCGCCTTGCCAAGTAAAAAACATCTTCCCACTAATGTTGCCACTTCACCCGCATCCCCGGCCGGCGCCTCAGTCCCAGATATTGTTAGGTGGCTTATGGCCGTTAACTTACTTATGGGGTTGGGGTTAGGGAAGGGATTAGGAAGGGTGGGGTGGGGTTGGGGTGGGGTTTAAAGGGTTTAGAATGGCCGAGGGATAGGACACAGAGCGGCTTAAGGCCATGGATTGTTTAAGAGTGGCTTATGGCCTTTGTTGGGTTAAGAGTGGCTTACGGCCGGGGTTTAATCTATCGCGGCTTACGGCCGTAATTAAATTTTAAGAGGCTTATGGCCGTGAATTGGGCTAGAATGGCTTATGGCCGGGGTTCGAACCTGGAACCTATCGCATCGAGTGCAGTGTCGAAGAATACGAGCTACTAAGTGGCAACTGTAGACAAAGGTAAATTAACGTATTTAACCTGGCATCAGGTGTTGGTTCTAGAAAAAAGGAAAGGTACCAGCAAGGGATTCGAACCCGAGACCCACTGCACCGAATGAATTTCAGCTGTAACCGAGCTATGAAACGGTATCCTTCAGTTCAGTTGAAAATATATATGACCATCAAACTTTTTTTATAGAAGCGGTTCTTGTAGAACCTATTGTTTCAATTGATGAGAAACTTTGGCCTGAAGTTTCTCGCGCTGTAATGTAGGACTGGGATAGCTCGTGATATTATTCACGAAACTCGAAGGTAAAGGTTCTGGGTTCAGGTCCTTTGAAGCCAAAAGCAATATTTTCTTTTCAAAGGAAACTACCGAAGCATCGTTCTTGGTCATATTTGTTAAACTACTTTGTTTGCATGTACCACTTCGTAGCTCGTGTGCATAGACACTGCAGTCGGTTCCATAGGTTCCAGGTTCGATCCTGGCCTTGGAGGAATAGAACGCCATATTGTGGAGGTAGAAACCTGGTCCAAGACGTCTAAAGAGGAGGCGCCGAGCAATCCCAGGAGTTGTCAGGGTCGTGCGAGGTCGCCACCCAGGGTCGTGGTAAGGGCCATGGAGAGTCGATGCGGGAAGTTATTTATAATTCTTTATATATAGTTATTTATATAGGACGATTGATGGTTGATAACTTGTGTTACTTATGCTTCGATGATATAAGTTCTCATTTCTCAAACTGCCTGTCTATGCTGTTTGTTGCTTGAATTCTGTCTATACAAATTACTAAATTATAAAGTTCCCATTTTATTTATTATAACACAAAGGTTTTCACCTTCGGGCAAAGCTTACTGCATGTTACATCGTGCTTACTAACAAGTGAGAACAATCACGTAAAAAGGAAAGATTGTAAACATTACATCGGTATATATATGTGGCACACCAGTTCAATCGAGGCAATTTATCTAACGTCATTAAGGAGAATTCAAGTCCGGTCAACAACTGAATTGCAAGATCTCAAAAATAAAATTCAAGAATTTCGAAAAACAACTCATGACTCGTGACGTAATCGTCACACCGTCACGCTTGAAGAAAAACTTCGTGACGTAATATCACGGAAATTCTCTTGAAGATCTGGAAGAAATCTTATTAACACTATTCAATGAATCAATGTCGACTAGATACAAACCATGTGATACTCCAAACATATTAAATATAGTTTGGATTTTATTAAATAGATTGTTAAAAAAGTGAATTTTTCCGGTAGTAGGTCACGTAGCGCGTTGTTAAAGCTATTTATACTTTAATGGGAGTTGGTTTTAAACCAAGTAGATTCACCACAAAGAACAGAGTTTAATTTTGCGGGTTGTTTATCTATCACAAAGTTTTGCTCACTCCGAGATAAGTTGATGTACAAATAAAACTTTGCTGTGCTAGATGACAAACCATTTTCAGGAAGTTTACGTAATTGGCGGCATGTTGAGAATTGATCCGAGAATTAACTTTTGAACTTAATAAAAACATCAATTGACCGATTCAAGATGGAGTTCAAGCTGCCTTATATCCAATTAAGTTAACAGCTCATTCCATCTTTTCGATCATTTATCAGTTTTGATAATGTGAACGAAAATGGTGCTAAACTAATTGCTTACTAAATGAAGTTAATTCAAGAGCTGGCTTTATTACAAATATAATAAGCCAAGGTCGTATCAACCAGTTTGAAAGATAACTTGAGGTTGTATAACTGGGGCAGCTTTGAACCGGCTTTCAACTTTCAACTTAGCTTTCAACTCTACAAACGTACCAAGGAAAGCTTTCACTCTCCGCTGTAATGTTGAGCTGATCAAGCCAAGGCATAAGTTCGCTCAACTGCGACCTTCTCAGCCACCGTAAAACTGAAATGACCACGAGCTTCTTTATTTGCCTGTGACGTCAACTTAGATTCCGCGCGTCGCGCGCTAATTACAGATGTTTTCAACTAACCAATCAAACGTCTTCGCGATTAAACACCGCAAAGTTGCCATTCAGAACTATGGTAGATACGTCATATGAGTTCCGCTTATTACGTGACTCAGGAGCTTAAAAGCAACCATGACCTTGCATTAGGCTCCAAGGACACGATGAAGCCAAAATTTTGCAACTGCGATCATTGCGACGACATAGTGTTTACTTTCGGGGTTTCCCTATGTGAAGAAAGTCTCAGTATTAGTGTAAAATTTAAAAAAGTGGAGAAAAACTTCAGCAAAAGGTGGATGACACACATAGTCAATCAACTTTGCCACCAACAAAAACATTAATTCGAAAATATTACGACAGAGTAACAGCGCATTATTTTAAAATTTTTGTGTGAAACCTGTTTATTGATTCATCTTTTGCGTATTTTTAAATGAACTAAAAACAGACAGTAAATTATCATTTCATCAAAATAGAGTTTCAAATTTTATTTTAAACAACTATACACAGCATCAACCAATGCTGACAGGAACCTACCTGGTATGTTGCCTGGTTCAGCCTAACATAGGAAGACCACGATGTTGGCTCAAAAGCTCAAAGTTATTATTATTAGCACAAAGCTCAGCTATTAAGAAAAATTAAATCGTTGAAAGATTTTGCCGGTTTAAGAAACTTGTTTTTGCTGCGTTGAAGTGCGTCTTGTTGACAAAGTACAACCCGAGTAGCTGTAGTAGTGTCTCTAGTACAGTAGCACATTCGAGTTTTTAAAATCAACATAGATTCCGCATCAAGCACAAGTACTAAGCAGACGTAAACATTTATGAAGAGAAACATGAAAACAAGAGCAGACAAAACACGAAGCAACAACACAGCAGCGCGTTAAAACGCTCCACTCCCTTCGTGCCCGAGGCTCACCATGAAAGCAGCAAATGTTCAATCACAAACAAAATAACGAGTTCTCATCACAATCAAACTTTTCTGGTGTAAGATTCCAAATTCAGGTTTTGACAAAGTAGCTGAACAGACAAAATATTGTAAGTAACTTCACAAATTTTCACTTCACAAGCGTTCGTTGTCCAGATCATGACCACAACAATGTCAATTGCATGTTTGGTTATCACAAGAATATACAGATAATACAGAATATACCAACAGAGGCAAAAACCAAACTCTTCTGTCACGCCAAATTTTTATTTCCAGAAACCTTTTCACCACCGGCGCTATTTATGTAGGCTGCGACCTGTCAACTTCCTGGTCGACTACGAAGAATGAGTCAAACCTAAATAGAATAAGAGCGTAAGTTTTTCCTGGATTTCGTAAAACCAAGCTAATTAAAACACGGAATAATAAGTCTTTTAGTCAAAGCAAACACAAAAAGTTTTACTGTCGAGCTACAGCCAAACAAACCAATTATAACTCAAACCAAAACCAATGACATTTTTGCCTTCAGAGCGGAATGACGTAAACGGTGCACGTTGCAAGGTGCAGGTTCAACAGAGATATCAGGTGAGGTATTGGATTAAACGAGAACACGACAACATACGATCAAAATACTATTAAAGCTTCCCCCAATGCTTAATGTGAAAGACGTTATCGCCTGCAGACATACACTTAAACACATACCAGCACGCACGAGGTTTAAATATTGACGAAGACAACAAACCGGCTGTTGGTGTTCATTGAAATAAGTGCAAGGGCCTGGATAACCAAACAGCGAAAAAAGTGGACAGCTGCCGGTGATAGCCTGAACCATTCAGCCAGATTTAAGTTTAATCGTAATTGCTTGCGGCAGTCAGACAATAAAGACAAAGATTTCTTTGGGATCATGTCAGCGTTTACGTCGAAAGTCATTTTGATTACAGGTAGGATAAATAAATGTGTTACCAGTTCAGTCTTTGCAATGATTGTGTTCTTTGAACAGGCGCTGCGTCTGGTTTTGGACAAGCAACAGCAAATGCATTTGCCAAGAAAGGAGCTTCATTGAGTTTGGTTGATAAAGATGAAGAAAATTTAAATAAAGTTACCGAGCAATGCAAGAAGGCCGGTGCAAGCAAGGTAGGTCGCACAGGTGTTCTATAATTCTACACTAAGTAAAAAAGTTTTGAAATAGAAAAAAGCAATTCCATCAGGTGTTGGCTGTAGTCGCTGATTTACGAGTCGAAGACAACGTAGTTCGAGCAATGAACGAAACGATTGAAACGTTCGACAGGTTGGATGTGCTTGTCAATAACGCAGGAGTATTTCGAATGGGCTCAGTAGAACAAGTAAGTCGCCGAAATTCATATCAATGGCGGATTGTAAAACATATTCAAGTATTGCAAATGAATACATGCATATTCAATATGTCGAGTATGTATAGGCTTCCATCCAATCGTTTGATTTTATCTTCCACTTGAACGTGAAGGCTCATTTCCACTTCACCAAGCTTGCTGTGCCTCATTTGGAACAGACAAAAGGTGAAGATGTGTTACAGTAGTTGCTGTTTTTTTTGCCGTGAAAAATGTTAAGCTCAAGGAAAAAAGTGTTCGTCGATTGTGAGGTAGTTTGCATTAATCTAAAATTGTTAAATTGGTCTAAATTACAAATTGTATACCACTCTGTTTCACTAAATAGTCCTTGCGCCGGTATGTTTACCACTTCACAATGAGAGATAAGTTTTTTCAACCTCAAAGACCTTTTTTGTTCAAAACCGTTTGTCTGGTTTGGTCCGGTCTCGAAGCAATATTTTGCAAAACTGTTTTTGAATTTTGGTCAAATATATCGCTTGAATATATTCCGCTCAATATACAGTGACGAATTTCGGAGAAGAAATTTGTTGCATTTTAACAAATGCTACAATGGGGTATTCAACTACTTTGGAGAATACATACGTTCTTTAATAGCTTTTTATTTGTTTGTTATGTCACAATCAAGCAACTTTAAAACATTTCGTCTATATTTTTACGTTTTTATTTCAATGAGAAAAAGTTTTCCGGAATATGTGATTGCAAGGTCATGTTTCTGTCGCAGGTACAATTATCAACGTATCCAGTGTCGCCGGCGAAAGACGTTTACCAAATTGTATTTTGTACGGAATGTCGAAAGCTGCGTTGAATTACTTCACAAAGACGTCGGCGTTGGGTGAAGTTCAAAATTAGTTAAAGCAACAATCAATAACATTTGGTTTAGGATTTCGACAAGAAGTCTATAGATATAATTTTTTTTCATTTAATTTACTTTTTGTCTTCAGGTCTGGCCGGAAAAGGAATCAGAGTGAATGCAGTACTGTGAGTTAGAGTGAGATAATGACGAAAGAGTAATTCATGAAAACATAAAGTGACCATTTGTTTTAATCCAATCTAGTCCTTCGGCTTGTAAAACCAGCATAATGTCATGCCCGGGAGCCCTCTCACCAGGATTAACTCCGGACGATTTTTTTCGTAAAACATCATTTCAAGTTCCGCTAGGTGGAGTGCTGGTAGAGAAGCAAGACGTGGTGGACGCCATCTTGTTTCTGGCATCTGACTCTGCCCGAACCATCACCGGGACCTGTCTGGCTGTGGACAGGGGTCATGCTCTTGTGGGTTCTGGAACGTAACTCATTAAAGCATTTAATGCATTCAAGTCCTTGACGACAATTAAAGAGAAGCGCAAAAACAATTATGAAAAAAAATGAAAAAATGAAAATTTTTGAAAATGAATGAAATGAATTTTATGAAAAAATATTAATGTTAAATAAACGTTCACTTCTTCTGTTCAAACAAAATTAATCCAACTCCTATAAATTTGTCCAAGTATGGCGTTTATTAATAAGTCTTAAATTTTGTGCTGTTGTGTCTCGTGTAGTATGGAACTGTTCTGTTTCAGCAAAATCTACGCGATTTGCAAATCTGTTTGACAGCATTACTAAGACAGTGGTGTAGATTTCAAACTGCAAACGAACTTGCGCAAAACAAGTTTGTGCTTCAAGTCACAAGAACACATGCTCTCTGAGTGTCTCTCGTATATCCAATGTAAGTATGTGTGACACGTCCACATATAGAACAAAACATTCTATCGTATACATTTATAGGGTTACGTATATAATGCAGCATTTCGCAATAATTTTGCACAAAAACAAATTGTTCCATGTTGATGACCATTCAAGTGTAATGAGAATCGTAAAAGGAGTGACACCATACTAATAACAATATACTGCGTGGATTAAGGAGATAACTTGCGTATAAAAGCATATTTACTTTAGAAAGACAGATTAGCTTAATTAAACCTTAGTTTTATTTTCGATTAACAACTTTGCTTCATGGTCCTGTGCGTGTTCTGCACAACTTCATAATTCTGTATTTCAAAGGATTTCACAATTTCAGTGAATGTTTGTTTTCGAAAAGATGATCTCAGGAAACTATCCAGTGTGTGGATATCCTATAGCTAGACCTGTAGCTTATACCTGGTTTGTTGTAATAAACTTTAACAACGAATTTTGATTAACAGCTGGCATCAGACGTTTGAACTATCGCAAAATTTGAAACCATCCGTTACTGCAATGGTTTTAGTTATTGCAGTGGAATTTTAAACCAAAATCACAAAATAAAACACTCCATCGACAAAAATAGTCATTTGAGTTTTGGCCCATTGCGTACCTCTGCTGCGTCATCATTTACAGTTGTGCAAGCTGAACGATTTGACCACAATATGCACTGAAATAAAACACTGTTAAAATTATTTATTGTGTATATAAAAAGATTGCAAAGTTACGATCAGTATAACTAATTTGTGTTTATCCATTTTATGTTATAAGAAAAACCTTTGTAAATCAGATATGTTACAAGGATCTTGTAGGGTAAAGTGCAAGATGACTGTTGAAGAAAGAGGAAGTTGAAATAAAACTTTGAAACAACACCACTAAATCTATGTACAGTAGAGTGCAGTTCTGCGGTTCTAATCTGGCTCTGATGTTTTTGCTTTAAATTATTCGATCTTCCAAATATCTTGCTTCTAACTTCAAGTGAGTTTACTGACGAAACAATCGTGCCATGCGTCATTGTTTTCGTACTCATGGTGAGGAAGTGGTTCATCAAACATCCTGGAAAAATATGACTCACAAAGTCCTTTTAGACACCGCTTCCGTTGCCATTAATAATAAGAGGAATATCACTAGGGCCATTTTTATTTTGACCTAAAAAAAATTTTTTTTGACTTTATTTTTATCAAATTTTGACTTTATTTTGACCTAACGAAATTGCTTATTTGTAGAGGCCACAGTTCTTCCTCCAGTTACCCAAACATAATATTTTGTCGATTTCAGACCCAAACGTAAAGTGTGTCGTGTTTTTTGGCGATAGATTTAGGTAGCTTGTGTTATTTTGTCCTTGTGAAAAGGGCACTTTGCCTCGATTTTCTCCGCATGGTAAATTCTAATAAACAGCAAATTAAACAGGGAATGCTTGTTGTTGCTCCAATCCAGCTTGATGGCGTTTACTTTTCCTGTGGCTTTCAACAAAATACTTTTTATCGCACTTCACTATAACCTCGCAAAAAGTGCACCTTAAATCACCCCCGGGAGTTGCATTAAATTCATCAGAAAAATCTCGACAAGTCTGTCTAACTTTTGCTGAAGACGATTTAGCTTGCTTAGGCATTTTTGTATTACAGAATGTCAGTAGGTTATTCCTAAAATCCAAACTGTTGATCTTCGAAAATACCACGTTTATGAAGAGAAGTTTTTTATAAGAATTATTTAAATACGTAACAATGAATAAACAATGGACAATTTGCGATAAAAGTTACTGCTGATCCAAGTGGGCATTGTGACTTATTTCCTGCTTTTATGGGTTAATATGGTTTAATTGTGTCGCAGTTCCTGATTTACAATGCTTCCACGAGGATTTTTACAAGAATTACTCTCAAGAAACACAAAAACTTTGTAAAAAGCCATATTTTGACAAATTTTGACTTTATTGAAAATTTTGACTTTATTGTAAATTTTGACTTTATTTTGACCTATTAACTTCTTAGAAACAATCCCCTAGGTGCTGAAAACAACTTTATTCTTTGATTCGTGGTCAGACGAGGTCCTTAAAAATTTTTGACTTTATTGACTTTTGCGGGCCCTAAATATCACCAATCTATGAGCAAAATCGAGCCAAAAAAAATATTTATACCAAGAAGAGAGATTTTGATTGGAAATTTATTCTGATAAAAGGCAAAACAAATTCCTGTATATAAACGTGAGAGCTCGGGTTAGCGAGATGGATTGTCATAATTTTATGTGGTTGAATTTGTCACCAGATGCGGCGTTTTGAACAAAATGATTTTACTCGACACTTTTACAAAGTTAAATATTTCTTAGACGACTTTGCAGGTCATCTTGATCTTTCAAAACAACGAAAGCAGACGCAAAGAGGGTGCTGCTATAGACAGTTTTTTAATTTAATAAACAGAGGCGGCCTAAGGTCAAGTGCAACTACATAAACCAGTTTATGATGAAACATGGCACCTTTCATTATTAAATTAACTTGACGCAACATAATGTTTTACGTCAATCGAACACAGGCGAAGGTTGTCGAAAGCTAGTCACATGACAACGTGTTGTTGTTTGCATATTTTTAAAGGCAAAGTTTCATGCCAAGACCAGGAAGCCAGGAATAAGCTTGTTGTCTGCTTAAGTTGTCAAAATCCGATTTTAGTGCGCTGTAAAATTGATAGTTCTGCCACCACAGCAACAGTGTTCTTTTTATGAGCAAACAATATGAAAGTAAGCGAGTGCAACCTGCTCCACATAAAACGATTCGAGTTTTAGAGTTGCACAATAGTTGTAATGTGTCTATAATGATAAGATGGAGCATACAAACGAAGCAAAACAAACTTTACACAAAAACATATTTATGATAAATTGTTTCCCGTCGGTGAATAATTGACACGGTCAAGTATAGGCCATGGATTCGTGACGACTTCGACTGCAATTGTCAGCTAAATAAGCAAAAATCTCAATCATTATCAGGCAGAAAGCAAAGCATAACTTATCTCAATGTTTATAATTTTAGATATAAAACGAAACGTTGTTTGCATGCTAACTAACAGCGAGTGATTTTGGTGGAACATAATGACAGATTTTGCTTCGAAAGTCATCTTAGTTACCGATAGGTTGAATTGAATTTGCAGCTAGTTCCATCCCCCGCATTAACTTATTTCTTTGAACAGGCGCTGCGTCTGGTATTGGACAAGCAATTGCAAATGCATTTGCCAAGAAAGGAGCTTCATTGAGTTTGGTTGATAAAGATGAAGAAAATTTAAACAAAGTTACCGAACAATGCAAGAAGGCCGGTGCAAGCAAGGTAGGTCGCACTGATGTTCTGTAACTTTTCTATTTACACGAAAACATTTTGAAATTAGAATGATATTTCAGGTGTTGGCTGTAGTCGCCGATTTACGAGTCGAAGACAACATAGTTCAAGCAATGAACGAAACGATAGAAACGTTCGACAGGTTGGATGTGCTTGTCAATAACGCAGGAGTATTTCGAACGGGATCAGTAGAAGATGTAAGTTTACGTTTCGGGAATTTAGCGCAACAAAATCTAAACTCATTCATTGCTTTGTCTTAAACTCAACTTTGCTAAACTTTTAGACTACGATGGAATCATTTGATTTACTTTTCCACGTCAACGTGAAGGCTCATTTCCACTTCACCAAGCTTGCTGTGCCCCATTTAGAAAAAACAAAAGGTGGCAAGAGACTATAATGCAATAGGTTTTCGGTTCTTTTTTGCTATTAAAACAACGAGTAGTGTAGTGTCGAGTCAGTATTCGAAGTCAGCCGTGACACCAAAGCACTTGCACATGTATTTCAGGAAACGTGATTAATCTGACAAGCATTGCGAGTGAAATGCTGCTTTCTACTGACATCTTGTACGGGATGACAAAAGCAGCATTGACTTACTTCACCAAAACAACGGCATTGGGTGAAGGTTTTAAAGTTTAATTTAAACTTCGACTATTTTATGTCAGGTGGACAAAGACCCATGAGCTTTAGTCGCTGTAAGAGTTTTTTAACCATATTTTTCTTCAACTTACATCCATTCAGCATCTATTTACGTGTCATGAATTGTTTTTATTTTGTTTTTTTTTTATACAGGTTTGGCAGAAAAAGGGATTCGTGTAAATGCCGTGGCGTAAGTCTTACTCAATTCTTATTTCACGCCAATCATGACTTAGCTCGTTTATAAAAACATTTTTTCTAACGTGGTTTCCGCAATATCAGTTTCAGGGTTTCTAAGGAAAAATCTATTTTACTTCCTCAGATTTCACTTGATACAGATCAATTTTTGTTTTTTTTTTCAGTCCTTCTGTGTGCAGGACAAATATATTAAAACAGCCAGACGCGCTTGGACCTGATTTAAGTGAAGATGAAATTTTTGAGTTTGAGGAAAAAACTCACCCTCTAGGTGGAGTGTTGATAGAGAAGGAAGACGTGGTGGACGCCATCTTGTTTCTGGCATCTGATTCTGCCCGAACCATAACCGGGACCAACTTGCTTTTAGACAGGGGTCGCTTGCTTGCTGGTCCATTATATAAGGGCGAATAAACCGTGCCTTGTTGATGATGTAATTCTGTTAATTGGTTGGGATTGTTTCGAAAGGTTTCAATATTAACCGCGGCCTCGTAAATAAATTAAATATTTTCGTTGCGTCAACCGTCATGAAGTTAATTGTCAACGGATTACGTCAGATCACAGACATCATCCAAAACAACGAATATTGACAGAATGAAGGGTCCGGCAAACTTTTATGCTAATCACCAAACGACGTCAAATTGAATAGCAACCATATAGATCAGAAATTTATACTGACGCAATAACTTTAACTGTTACACTGTGCGTCAATTTCATAATTGCTTAAAGTAGCTTTTGTCATAGTACAGCTTTCCAGGGCTTGTGGTCTAGTGGAGCGATTTAAACGCTGGTCTCGCAGTTAAGCAACAAGTGCTTAATACACAGCAGCACCCTGCAAATATTATCCCGTAGTTTTATAGTTTTTGGTGGCGCCAGAAAAGACTTTGCCGCAACCTTTCTCCATTCCTCTCGGTTCCCTATTTTCCTCATATCTTTGAATAGACTCATTCCAGTCCATCAGGGATGTTTTCTTCCCATCTTTTTGTTGTTCCTCCTCCTCTTACCGTTCCTGCAGCATTGCCTTTGACAGTTCTGTTAGAATTACCAGAATAAACGTGTGAGAGAATAAACTTAAAAGGCGACTGATCTGCGAAATGATAAATCCCGGATTAGATACGAATCTAATGAGTACATTGATTTATTACATCAATAAATGAGTAGTAAAATTAAAAATGGACAATTTAATTTAGGTAATGTATTGATAATGTTGAAGTTGTTGTCACAGTCACAACTTTGCTGAGTGCAATGTTTCATGCAGTCCACGCTGTTGTAAAGAACATTGGCAAAGCATAAATTTATACAAACTTCAATTATAACAAAATTTACCAGTTTTCTTGGCCATGTATTGTAAAATTTATTCAAAAAAAAAAATTATTTTGCATACACCATTACCTTACCTTATAAGTTCAGGAAACTATATTTGCGCGTCACAAAAGTAACTGGAGGCACGACAAACAGGCTGGAGGCACGACAAACACACTACGCAATTAAGAGATTTCCATGACAAGACAATAAAGATCTAACTAATGATGACTGATGCACTACAGGCGCAGCAGTGACGTAGAGTATACTTTAGGTTGGTGGCTCGTGTTGGCAATGTTAGTTGCAGCATCCACAGATCTGGTCAACTTCAAGTGACCGCGTAAACACTAGAATCGACATTACCAGTAAGCAAGTGGTTATGCTTCAGGGAATGGCAACAACCAAACAAGTTGCCACTACGCGTCTTATTCAAGGCATTCATGAGAAGCTTACGTGCAGGAGACATGACAGAATTTGCTTCGAAAGTTGTTCTGGTTTCAGGTGAGCCTATAAGTTGCAGCTTGGTATAAATTTCATATTTCTAAACGCAAAATCTGATCTTTACATTAAAACATAATCCCTCTCTTTAACAGGCGCTGCGTCTGGTATTGGCCAAGCAATTGCAAATGCATTTGCCAAGAAAGGAGCTTCATTGAGTTTGGTTGATAAAGATGAAGAAAACTTAAATAAAGTTACCGAGCAATGCAAGAAAGCCGGTGCAAGAAAGGTAGGTCGCACTGGTGTTCAGTAACTTTTCATTTACGATTTTATTTTTACGATTGGAAACATGTTTTAGGTGTTGGCTGTAGTCGCCGATTTACAAGTCGAAGACAACATAGTTCGAGCAATGAACGAAACGATTAAAACGTTCGACAGGTTGGATGTGCTTGTCAATAACGCAGGAGTATTCCGAATGGGCTCAGTGGCAGAGGTAGATTAGCATCAACCATTCTGTGTTTTACTCAGCGGTTAACCCCGTCTTTAGACTCAATTATCGTCGTACCGGTTGTATAATGTCTTTAACTTCTCAACTTAAAGCTGTGTCAAATCTTTAGGCTCCGATGGAATCATTCGATTTACTTTTCCACGTGAACGTGAAGGCTCATTTCCACTTCACCCAGCTTGCTGTGCCCCATTTGGAAAAGACAAAAGGTGGCAAAAAGTTTTGTACTTTATAGTATCTTGATCGAACATAGTTCTTTGATAAAGCTTACTCAATGCTTTTAATAATTTAAGTGTTTATGCAACGTTGTAGTGAACCTATAAAGTAAATTTTCCATCATTTAAGGAGCAGTTATTTGTAATTCAGGAAACGTGATTAACATGACAAGCGTGGCCGGTGAAATGCTTATACCCGGAGGAATCTTGTATGGAATGACAAATGCAGCGATGATTTATTTCACCAAATCGGCAGCATTGGGTCAGGATTTATAAACTTATGATTGATTTCACAAATTTAAACAAAACTCGAAAGTTTTAGATTGAAAATCGAAAATTTACGAAAACACGTTTTGACCACATCTTGATTAAACAACCCATCAACTTCATTTATTTAGTATTTTATCACTTTGTTTTGTTTATACAGGTTTGGCTGGAAAGGAGATTAGAGTGAACGCCGTGTCGTAAGTTAAACTGACTAAACTTTAGTGACGTAAAATTATTATAACTTGTGGCATTGCCTATGTTTAGAGAGAACCTTTCACTTTGACGCACGTTTTCAACTTTTCCAATTTATTTGTTTTCAGTCCTGGACTTTGCAAAACAAACATAATGGGGGCACCAGGAGCTCTTAGACTTGATGTAAATGAAGCTAGTTTCTATGGTTTTGAAGCAAAAACGCATCCGCTAGGTGGAGTGCTGGTAGAGAAGGAAGACGTGGCCAACGCCATCTTGTTTCTGGCATCTAACTCTGCTCGAGCCATCACCGGGACCTGTCTGGCTGTGGACAGAGGTCGCTTGCTTGCTGGTTCTGCAAACAATTTTTGATTGACTGTGCCTTGGCATTGGCGTAAATAAAAACCCATCTGAGATCCATTTGATGAGTTGTCATAATTTTATGTGGTTGAGTTTGTCACCGGATGTGGCGTTTTGAATAAAATCGATTTTACTCGACATTTTAACAAACTATTTGTTAGACTAGTTAGAGGGTTAAGTAGGTCACATTGATCTTTCAGGACAACAAAAACTAATGCGAAGAAAGTGTTGCAATAGAAAGCTTCCTGATCAAATGAACAGCAGCAACCTAACTTTTTACAGCAGCTACCGGCCTACCACAAGCATAACCACGTAACGACAAACGATATTATTATGTTTCAATGTGTAATTAGCTTGACGCAGTTGAATTGCTTACGTCAAACACAGCAGGTTTGTGGTTGCCTCAGTCGTGCGACGAGATGTGTTGTGGTTTGTATATTTTTAACAGCAACGCTTCCTGACAAGGCCAGGTAACCAAGAACAAGCTCATTACGTGCTCAAGTTGTCAAAACTAGATTTTACTGCGCTGCTAATTTATAGTTCTGCCACCACAGCACTCAAATCAATCGACTGTAATCGCAGTTACCAGTAATTATACTGGTAAAAAGAATTATATTAACATGTTGTGGTTAAGCAGTGTTTGCCATAAATAAGTAGAAAAAACGCAAATTTGGCTTAACTATGACGAGAATTGCGGTTCTTATGTCACAATAACAGTCGCACTGATGTTCGGTAATTCTTGATCTACACAACTGTGGTTATAAATTGAAAACATGTTTTAGGTGTTGGCTGTAGTCGCCGATTCACGAGTCGAAGACAACATAGTTCGAGCAATGAACGAAACGATTGAAACGTTCGACAGGTTGGATGTGCTTGTCAATAACGAAGGAGTATTTCAGATGGGCTCAGTGGCAGAGGTAAATGCCAGCATTAACGTTTATTCCATGTACGTTCTTTAGCCAATTAAAAACCAAAAGGCTATTCCAGCTCAAATTTTAGGCTTTTGCTAACTTTATGCCAAACGTAACTTCGCTTTTTCCTGTTCGTTGATTGTTAGTGGTAGGCTTTGTCAGCTGATGATGCCGCTTGTGAATGAAAATAAGTTGAAGTAACCATCGTAGTTGAACGCACGAACTTCATGATTTTTATTGAACACGGCTATACAACGCTGATGTACCTCATGCAAAAACTTTATGTGCACATGTTTAGTTGAAGAGAATCAAATAATTATGCAATTCACACGTCACAGTTGCAATATTTTGCTGCAATTCCTGAGTTTACTGGCCTGGTTATTTTGTTGCGTTACTTGTTAGTGTGACGTTGTACAGCAACTTCTCTCTCGTCATAATGAGATGCTCGATTTAAGGCACATAAAAAACTTTCGGCTTTCTCACACAGACACAAACACCTTGTTAAGTTTGGCAAGGACTCAAGGCATAAGCAAAAACAACTTACAATACAATGATGTAACAATGACGTCAAAATCAGACATACATGCGCAGGATCAAAACAGCAGATAATTAAAAAAACGTTCACAGTTCCTTGTGAAGACCAACATGGTGAGTTCCCGGTTTCCCGCCGTTCCCAGGAGGGGGCCCCTTCACCGTATGATGTCGATAGGGGGCGCATAAATTGCCCGGGGCCTTGTTGAAGTGAACACGGCCAAGGACATCGCTCTGGGCTGGGCCAGACGTGAACTGTCCTGGTCGCTGGAAACGAAACGCTGATAAGTTTTCGTTTAGGACCTGGTGGCATAGATTCCACCCGGATAGGGAACTGCTGGAACAAACAGCTCCGGAGCTAAAGTCCGGCTCCGACTGAATTCCAGAGTCTTTAGAAGTTGAAGATTCGCACGATTGAAGAAGCTTTATGACGTTGTACTCCTCGCGTGACGCGTCGGCGCCGCGGTTTTGCTGTAAAACGAGAGGGGGGAGATTATTTCGCGCTTCCTGCAACTTCCGTCTCTTCTTCTGCGGGAGGAATGATGTTGATGTATCTCTCCTGGAAGGTCCGGCTAAATCCGCGTCCAAATGCGAGGAATTCTCTCCGACAGATTTAAAATACATGGGCCTGACCTGATACAGATGCGGGTTGACGTCATAGTAGACATCGTCATCGTCACTTTGATCAACTTGACACGTGACAAAACCTTTTCTGTTATTCCATTGTGATGTAGGAGTGATGTCATGATGTAAGTATGAAGGCGCATGCACTTGAACGACTGGATAAGAACCATTACATAGCATCGCGCCATACACCCCCTTCGCCGGATGGGGCAAAAACTCTTCAAGAGGCTCCTCCTGCATCACCCCTATCCCCTCCTCGTTTATCTGGCGCCCCAGCACAAACCTCTGCAGGTGGTAATCCCTATCCCTATCTTGAAAGCTGACATCATCGTCTGCGATATCTGACGTTGCGCGTTCCTCATCTTCCTCCATCTCCTCGCTCGGGTAACCATGGCGACGCGGCTTGAAGCAGAAGAGCTTCTTGGTGAGGAGGATTGAACCTTTGCGGAATGACGGACTGAAGACGATGTACAGGAGCGGGTTGATGATGAGTCGGAGCGAGATGAAGAGCATGACGAAAGCCAACATCAGCTTCACGTTAAGCTCTGGAGTCTCCTCCTCAGGCCAATGGCTGGAGGAAGAAGATCCGGATGAGAGCCAGGGATCAGTAGCAGATGGATAAGTTGCAATCGCTGACGTCAGAAGACCGATGAGAGCCAATGGGAGCGTGAACGATACGTTGCAAGCGACCGTGAGCGCCACTTGGCGACGTGTGTGCTTTTGAGTACTCAACCATGACTGCTTCCGACGTGCGCAGAACATTAACACACAGAGAACTATGACGACCATGCAAGCGATCAAGTGCGTCCCCACGAGGATGGCCACGTAAGGAAAGTCTGTCGACCACGGCAGGCAGGTGGCGCCGTTGTAAGGAGGAAGCAGGTCGTTTGGCTCCTGAACCAGACCAGTCGTGCCGCTAAACAAAGTCACTACCGCCGTTGCCATGGCAATCAGCCAAGCAGCAATAAGCGACATAGACATGGCGGCCTTACCGATGTGCCTGTCTCGAGCGAGCGGGTACATTGTAGAGAGATAGCGTTCCACTGCTGCGATTAAGACGGTAAAGAAGCTTAGCTGCGTGCCCATCACGAAGAAGAATCCGGCCGCTTTACAGGGACGCGATTGCTGCCAAAATGCTCCACTTTCACCGAAACGTCCGCTCGTTTGCGCGTCATAGTTGAGGATTATGACGACATAGACGCTGACTATTATATCCGAGAAGGCCAAGTGACATAACATTAAATCAAATGCTCCTTTTTCGTTCGAGCAACTTGATGATGACGACGAAGTTTGACCATTTTTCCTTGTGACGTCTTTACCTGACCCAGGAGAAGCCGGAAGTGAACGCTTTTGTCTTTTGGTGCGTTTCCAGGAAACGACGCTTTTTCGGATGAGCTTGGCAAAGATAATGGCGACGTTTAGAACAGTAGAGATAATTATGACGACATAAAGAACGACGCGAACTACAACGGAAGGTAGGAGGTCGTTGCAGGGGGTTAGGGGGCCAGGTTCGGGAAAGCAGCTGACCCCTGATGAACTCTCGTCTCCATGAGCGGGTTTCTGTGAAAAAAAAATTGGGAAAAACTTACATCCGCCTGACAGCATCAAAACTTTAAAACTTGAAACCATGGCAACCGTGATAAGATGAAACACGTTCAGCAGATTTACTTCCAGCTCACATTGACGAAACAAGAGAAAACAAACCTCTGCCGAAACTGCACAGCAATGATAAGCATAGGTGGTCCGGAGGAAGCGAAGTCCTCTCAGAAGCGAGATGGGGGGAAAGAAGAGGAGGTTGGGAACCGCTGACACGTTCAAACTCCTCACATGACGTAATCCAAAAACCGGAAGAAAGGAAAACGGGTTTTCCCCCAAGTTTCTGAAACAAAATGAGTTTTAAATGGGGTCGTGTTGCTTAATACCATATATGGAAGGAGAACAAGACACGACGAGTGTGAAATGACCGTGTGTCTGCCATATTTTTCGCGACACATAATCGTTTGCAAAATCAGGCACAAATGACCCCTGGGTATTACGGGTTAGTCTTGTTAACTGTAGCTAGTAAGTAACACGTGACCCAGTAGTAAAAATGCGACCAATCAGGAAGCGCTCAGACATGTGATATAATCATCATTAAAAACTGAAAGTTCCTCACAATTTGTCAAAACTCATTTTGTCGAAGACGTTGTCATCCAGCCGCCCGATGTCGTTGTTGCTCAAATTCCTACAAAAGCAGCACGAGATAGAAATGACAATTCAATTCTATGAATTTAGTTACTAAAGTAATGTTAAGTAAAGTTAAGTCATTAAAATTTATTACTAAATCATACAATTCATCGAGCATAGTGAGGTTCTTCAGTTCCTCTCTAAGCAATGACGTAATAGCATTCGTGCTTGCGTCAAGAAATGTAAGATTGCGACAGTTTGAGAGTCCGCTTAGATTACGTAGGAGGTTCCCCGATACGTCCAACCGCTGGAGGGAGCTATTTACTTCACAAATGTTGGGCGGTAAGCTCGATATCCTACCGCCTGTGATCGAACTGCATGAAAAAACATTTGTTACTATGACGCAATCACAGTATTTTTATGACGTAGCACAGACTCACAATTCCTTTAAGTTATGACATCCGGTGAGATCAGGAAAGTCTTCTTGATCGATGACGTTGATAATGGTTCTGTGAAGTAACAAAGCATATCAGTAACACAGCAGCAAACCCAAGTAAATATCGCACAAAATAAATCTTTTGCCGACGTCTTGTCGCCATAAAATCTGAATTAATCTTTCAGACCAGAACTGAAAACTTAGTCATTTTGTGACATTATAATTCACAGATGATAACCTGTCAATCAACTTACAGCGACGTAATAAAGGAAAGATTTGTAAACGACGATTTTCCAACTGTCATCAGCGGGTTGTTTGAAAATTCCCTGAAGCACAAAAAAATCCAAAATTAATGCAAAACCATAAACCCACGTGACGTAGATTGTTGAATGCAAGAAGTCAGATATTTGAACTGGTAAGTTAGAATAAAGTTCAAACTTACAAATTTTTTAGATTTCTTTGTCCATTGAAGGCGTGGTCAGGAATGGAGCGCAGCGTATTGTCGTTTAGATATCTTGTTAAGAAAATAATTTTTTTGACTCACTCAAAATAACGAGATCTCGTTTTGCTGTTTTATAAGTAAAAGTCTTACAAATCTTCAAGTTCGTGGAGGGCGGTTACGGCTCTGGGAAATCTTGTCAGTTGATTCGTCGATACGTCTCTGCCCAGAAGTAAATCGATTATTTGTTTGAATCAAAAACTCGCGTTTTAAGCACAATTAATCACAGACATTACTCTGGAACTTTTTCATGTTCTTTTTTTCAAATTACATTCGAAGACGAATCGCCTTTCTCGCGTGGGAAACATTCAACAAACTACGTCCCTATTGTGACATCATTAAACATTCAGAAATCCGTAAATCTTGTTCCAAATTATTATTTTCTTTTCTAACCACGTGACGTGCAAACATGTGATGGATGAAAGTAAACCGAGCGTGAGATCAGCAAGATTCAGATTTATGTGAATCGCGTCACCCGCTGGGCAAACAAATCCCTGCTGAATCGAGTAATTTATAAACGATTTGGCCTAGAACTGTAAGACTGAGTTGTTTAGCATTGAACCAATGTTACTTTTGCGTTGTTTGTGGAGTGTTCTATTAAAACTCAAACATGTTTGAGTTTAGAAATTTGTGTAAACTTTTAATGGACTGTCATTATATAACATGATCTCATAACTCTGTTAAATAACTGCATTAAATCTTTATTTCCCTCTGTTATGCATCAAAAGCTTTAACTAAAGCAACTTATTTTTAACTTTGGGTCAAATTTTTAATTGTCGTTTCAAATCTGTTACAATTTAGCAAAAAACTGGTATTTCTTTCAAAGTATTATGGGCAACAGAACATTGTGTCAAGTAGTGTTTGATCACAAACTTTATTATGAGGTTGATTAAACGAAAATTGTTTGCTGTACATGTGAGGTATTTATTCAAGTTAAAACGTCTGACACTTTCTGGTCTTTCAAAATTGGATTTTTGACATTTTCCCAAAGAAGTGAAATCAAATTCATTTTTAGTTCAAACGTGATAAAAAATCTCCATTTTCGGGTCGAAACCAGTGACTTTTTAGATTCAAAGAAAGTATTTCCAAGTCTTGTACAATCAGTGTATTATATAACAATAACGAAACAAGGAAAACACTTACAACGCCTTGAGATTGTTCAAACCTTCGAAACCTCTGCTCCCGATCCGCGTAATTCGATTTTCCCGCAAAGTTCTGTAAATAAAAAGAATTGAATTTGCCGGCTTTGGTTCATTCAACATCATCTTGTCGGCAGGAAGAACTTACAGAACGCGAAGTTTGTGTAAACTTGCAAAGGCGTCGTCTGCAATCGACGCAATCCTGTTCACGTCCAGTTTCCTGTAAAAAACATCCACGTAAAGTGCTAGGGAGTAACTTTGAGTATTAATCTGCACTATTTGATGTCTATAGGAAATGGAATGAAAATCATAAAGTTGACGCAATAAACTTCAAGAAACAAACATTGACGTAATTTTACACTTACAAGACTCTCAGTTTCTGCGTATGACGTAACGCTTGCATAGGTATACGCGTCAGAAGATTATCATCAAGGCGCAGCTCTTCAAGATTACGTAATCCGTGCAAACTTCCTTCCGGCAAGTCACGAAGTGAATTGGCGTCCAGTTTTCTAAATGATGTTTAATAAACATAGCATTATGACGAAACAGTACACAACCAGCAGTGCAGAGACTCGAAGAAGGAACCTGCATTCAAGTGGGCATGGGCATTAAAAAGTCAATGGCGCAGTTTCAGCTCATGGCTTGTTAAATTTCGTTCGCGGTTCATTACAAACTCGATTGTTTCACAACAATGAAATAAGAAGTCACGTGATATTTGATGACGTGTAACTTCGTTATACGATTGGTTTCGGACGACCATTCATTTTTCCAAAAGTTAATTAAAATGGGAAATATGCTCAGTAGGCGATGACAACGAAATAGCTCCGTTTATGACGTCATAATGAGCATAGCCCATATGGATGATTTGACCCGACTTGAACTCACAGGCGGCGAAGATTGTGGGTTCCAGCGAATAAATCTTCTGGGATATGCTCCAGTTTGTTCGCACTCAGCGACCTGAATGAGAAAATAAACTTTATGAAAAACAGCAATTGCTAAATTTTTATCGAATGTGAACAATTCAAAATAAAGCAGCGGTAAGTGATTGCTCTGACGTAGATTTCAGGTCTCGCCGCAGCAACTAGCTTGGCGCTCCGTGTGAACAGGATATTGCCCGGAGAGTTTGGGCCCGAATTTATTCTGTGAACCACAAGCTCCTTGAATCGCATCTCGTTGTTTCAAGTGCCAACTCGGAAAACAATTCAATTCATTCTTGCGCAATACATTTGTATTGTTTGTGACGAATAAATGTAATCGTTGTTGTCGACAAACAATCGCTTTAGTGAAGTCATTAAGCATTTGCTCAGCTGACACAACTTTTTTGTGACGTAATAATAAGAAAATATATTCAAACTATCCACAATTGTGACGTCGTAACAAACCCAATTTTCAAAATCGCTCGTCAGTGTGAATGGATTGAATCCGCTTTGTCCGTTAAAACAACAACAACGCCCTCGATTGGCAATAAAACGCTTAAGTAAACACAGAATTTAGCACAAAGTTTGTAACTTAAAAATATCTCAATAAACTGCTTTCTACACCCACCTATCAACATGTCAATCTACCGCGATTAAATTCACAATTTCCATCTACGGAACACGCGCGTTTGAGTGCAGTCAACAAATCAGCTTCGTCACAAATTGTAGAATGTTATCACACAACATAAATCGGTCATGGTTCTATAAGTTGTAATAATTACTAGTTCTTGGCTGCACGTCCTGTTTAGTACAGGACAGAGAAAGCAATTGACCATTTATTAACGCACTCGGGGTTATTTCAATTTCCCAAGCGGCCAATGTAGACGAAATTTCCCGCAAACAACCATAATGAGCTCGATGATCCACTCTCTCTTTGCTAATCGCTTTATGACTTCATGCTTTGTCATAATCGGCATTGGAAACGTCTCAACCGAAAGAATCACATCGTGGCGACGCAACAGCACGCAAATGGCTTTTACGAATCAAGTTGAACGGTTCAATTCTCCGATGGGAATCCTGAATGACGTCATCAACTTTTGAGCCGACGAGTAAACAAATTTTTTGTAGATTGCAAAAAAACACGCCAAATCGCTTCAAACGTCACAGAGAATAATTTTTATCACGTGGTTCAAGTTCAGAAGTTTTTAGTTCGCAAAAGGTGGGAATGATGACGTCGGAAAAAGATTTCGGGATTAAAGTCTATAGAAATCCTGGTGGAACTGGGATAAAATCCCAGAAGAGAAGGTCCATTAGGTGAACTGTGTCCGTCGCGACATCCTGCCATGGGATTCAACACAGACGGGTGCGATTTCAACAAAGGTGACTATTTCGATATTCCGCGTAATCTATGACGTCACATCCGGTCAAGGTATGAGCACTGATAACGAGCATCACGCGTGACGTCAATAACATTTTGACGTCAGGCCTACCACTACAAAGTGACTTCATAAAGTAATTTAAAACGATTAGGTACTCACAGATCCTCTAGTTTGTGCATCCCGATGAAAGTCCGGTTGTCAATCTCCGAGATCTCATTGTGGCTCAAACCCCTGCAAAATATTTGTTTGTTTGTGAGTTACTGGTGAGGTCTGTCACTATTGTGACGTAAGGAAACGTCATAGACTAATGAAGAAGAAGCTGTGATTTAAGTATAGATGGCTTCACACGGTATGATCACATCATTACATCGCGGCCAGTGGCGATTTTAACACCTGGTCGTGCCTTTAGACGTACGTAATGTGTTTTTTCGTCGTCAAATTTGGCTGAACAATCTCGTGAATGTCCGCAACTGTATTTCGCTCTTCGTAAGTCGTAATGCTATTTACGTGACTGACTGAACTACGACGTTCTCGACTTAAGTTATAAGAAGAACAATTCAACAAGATGTTGCCAAACAAAAGATGGAACTGTGTGATTTTGAGTCGCACGTATGTAGGCTAAACCTATTTTTGGTCATGCATCAGCATAAACTGAGCAGTGCGACCGTAGTCGTATCATGTAAAGCCTAACCCCTCCAACGTTTTTGGAAATATTAAAACATGAATTTATATACAAGTTTTTTTGCTGCCAATCACGCTGCCATGCTTTGAATATTCTCGCAGGTGTTCTGCTCTATTCCGGCCCCCACATCGACAATTGATCGCGCGATAATGTCGCCTCGCTTCAGATAAAACGTATTTGTGACGTCTCACACTTCTAATCCAATTCATGACAAGAGCGGAATATATTTTTTAGATATTCCAGAATAACCCGAGACCTCACACAGCGCAAATCTACAATGCCAGGCAATTGCAAGGAATTCCCCATACCTAATAATTCATTAAAAAGTGAACGAGGAAAATAAATCCAATTTAAATCTGTGGTTAGTTAATGAGATATCTATGGCGATAACCGTTGTCAAAGTTAATACGAGCCGGCGATCACTGATACATAAACTTAATTCAAAATTTATCAAAAACTAACTGAAATAGAATTCGCCGGTTTTGCAGAAAACGAAATAATATTGGGAATTGGCTTTGTGACGTCGTTAAATGACATTCTATGATCTATTAGTGGATTTTAACAGAATGAAATTCCATAAAACACGAAATATTTTTCCACCTTTTCTTCACGTTTTCACTGAGACATCGCAGCTGAAAAAGCTCCGAAAATTTCCTGTTTATATTTCCACGACATAAAACATGTTTTGTTACGTCAGAAAGGGTCACGCTTTGTGACAGTGTTAGGTCACAATGGGTTCTTGAATAAGCGCAGACACATTAAGGCCCATTTTTCGCTATAAATTGATGGGAATGACGCAAAAACCACGAAATATTTTGAACCAAATTTGGCGCTCTCATAAACCATTGTGTTCACTGTTACACGTATGTTGCGAACCTTATGCAGCAGAACCCTGGCTGGTCCACCAAATGACCGTGGTAGCGGGGTGGTTTAGTGAAAAAGAACGCTATACAATGCAATAGATGAATAGAAGATAGTCCAGGCCACGTTTAAGCGGTCGTTCATCTGTATTTTTGCAATAACTTATACAAGGATAAAGGAAATCCCAAAATCATCCACTCACAGCGTCCTGATCAGCTGGAGGTTGCTGAAGTCTCTCGCTCCCAAACACGTCAGCTCATTCTGGCTCAAATATCTGAAAAAGAGGGGCGGGATCGTAATTACAGATGACACCAAGTTATAATTGAACTTGGACGGGATGCCGATGTCCGGTGTTTTCATAAAAAAGATACGTTTCGATGCTTGTAATTATGCGCTAATAATTGATATTATGACACCTGTCTATGTCGGTGTTTAGCGAGAACGGGTTTGATTCGCTTCATTGCAACCACAACAAGACGACAAGGCGGTTAACGCCCGAAAATAGAGTTCTGAAACTCGATATGGCACGTCTATATGGTGAGGTGAAGACAGCAGACACGTGGGAATCATACCCAGGCTTATTCTGTTGAGCATATTTGGCGCTCAAATGCCATGCCACGGTTTTTAGACGAAGCGGGGTCCTTGCTTCAGTTTCATGTTTCAGGTTTTAAAAATTCCATTGCCATGACAACGCGGCTAACTCTCGCATGTGCTTCAAATTCAAGGTTTACTGCTTGGATTCGTAAACCGATTAATTAGGCGTCAAAAGGGTCGTGTTTTCGTATTTAACGGATCAGCAACTTTGTCGCTTTAAGCCTACCTTTGAACGTTATAAAAACATAACCTTTGACCAGCGTAGAAGTTCTACTTGAGAGTATCATGAGCGGCAGTGCTTGCACCAATGTAATTAAACGTCGTAAAGGCGATGATCGTAAAAAGAGAGGCTGCGATGTTAGTAATTATTAACTAATATTGCCTGAAGTTTCCTTGAAACAACGGCAGCGAATTAATGCAATTTACTGTACGGTACATAGCAAAATCGTGCCTGGAACCATCTTATATATATGCCGTATGTGTTTACAGACAAACACGACTTCGAAAGACGATCTAAATTATCAAAAAAGTCCTTGATACGTATCAGAAAGACGTTACGAAACCTAATAATACATCGTCGACTCACATCGGTAAAACGAAATTAAGCGGCCAGCAGCTGTGAGCGACGAACCGTGTCGACTAAATTAGTTGTTGTTTTCGACTTGAAGGGCCCTTATTGGATAATATTTAATAAAACAATCCCGCCTCGTTTCACACCTTTCAAAATATTCCGGTAGCGGCAGGTGAAGGCACTAGACAGCCCATCGATATTTCCACCTAACTCCGAAGGGAATTATTCGATTGAAATTAGGTTGAACGAATAATGAAATAAAATCGGGTTCGTCGGCGGATAGAAAGTGTTTCTCGGGCTGTAAATCACTTCGGCTTCTACGACTAAAACCAACGGAAATCCGATTGAGTGTGACGATGAAACCTTGATCGGTTGTAAATCAAACAGAGCTAAGACTGGGTTGAACTCAATCAACTGACTAGTTAATTATGACGTGATAATAGGTTGATGAGCGGTCGACCATGACTCGCGGAAAGTCTTCAAAGTTTACAATTAAACACAAATTGGATTAAACAAAGAACGCAAATTGTCATGCTTTCATATTACTGGGCAGGTTTTTGGAACAAACTTCACGAAATTGACTCCTCTATTATGCGAGAGACGCCGACGTTATTGAAAATATCGTAAAGTTTACGATCGTGTTTCCCGATCATCTACAAGCGAAAGACTCGAACTGTCGAAGGATTTGGGCGAGAATTGAGGCGATTCAGCGAAACATCGGCGCCAGAATCGAGGACGAATCGTTTCTTTGCGAGACTGTGAAAAGTTTCCAAGTTCATCAAACAAATAAAATTAGGAGAAGCCGCTTTGAAGGGGCGACCTTTCTTATTACGCATCAGAGATGCCCATCGCGATTTCCCTTTGTCGTTCGCTTTGATCTCAAAAGGAAGCTTGACATCTTTGCGGCGTTATAAGATCTTTCTCAACCTTAAGGGATCGAAAAGAACGACGAAAGCAATTTCTACCGTTAATAAAGATGTCCTTTATGACGTCATAGATCTAGTTACGAGGATTATTTTCTTTAAAAGGCGATTTGCAATGATCAAATTAGAAGACCTTTTTTATTCTGGTCAGGTCAAGGTCTTGGGAAAATTTCCTTCGAGACTCGGCAGCTTAGACATCAGACAATTTCTCGCTTCTCTGTCAATTGAGTTTTTGCAAACACAGAAAATCAAACAATTAACAACGCAACTGTGACGAAATAGAAGCCTACAAAGCACAGACAACCAACAGATAGAGAAAAAGTCGCGCCTTTTCAATAAACAGCCCTGGTATTCGATGTTACCTGCAGGACCAAATGACGTCAGTGCGAATCCGCATTAAGCCATTGTGATGACGTCATAAATGTCATACGAAGCGATCGCTATTTGTGAGGTCACATTTGTGATTAGAGTTGTGGTATACGAACGAAAAATAGATTGGTCCGACTATTGGCCTTCCAGGCAAGTTGTAGAAAACGCTGAAGGCCACCCAACGTAGGTGGCGGTGTTTTGGGTAAACAATTCGCTACAGCGATCTTCAGACCTCGCACAAATCACGACCAATCCTGTCAATTAAAACGACAGGTTCTGGAATGAGATAACATCGACTTTAAACACTGATTCGTTATCTTGTGACCAATGGTCAGCGTTTTATAGTGACGTCACCACATCAAAAAGTTTGATATGAGAGATCGCGATATTTGTTGTGACGTAACAATTTGATGAAAGATTTGAGGTGAGGGCGGGCTGTGTTTGTGAAAAAATTGAGAATCTTCGCTACAAGTTGGACGAGTTTGCAATGTGGACCGTCATGCCATAGTCATGCCACGCCACGTCTTGTCGCATAAAACATGCGTTTCTTGAACCACACCCATTAGCATCGGTAACTTCAGGAAATAATCGACAAGCAAGTCACAAACTATCCATCCAATCAACAGCCGTTGTTCAATTTACCTCGTCACTGGAGATAGCTAAAGTCACCATATCGCGATTGTGGTGCAATGAAACGTCATAAAGGGATGCACCAATGGTGAGTCTGTGGATGATCACGAGGTTCCCTGGGGAAGATTGAAACGGAGACGAGTCAGTTCGAGAAAGAATCTCAGATACAGCCGCACACTCACAACCAAGCAAAACTATAAGACCACGAATCTCATAACTTTCGAGTCCAAACATTTAATCAACAAACTTTCGTTTCAGTGGCTACAAAGGGGGGTAGCGGTTTTAATAAACGTTGAAATTGGCTCAGTGGGAAGCTGCAATTTTAATTCCGACTTAAACTGCTCATTGGCTCGACTAAACACAGATGAGAACGTCGTTCTGTAAACTTTGTTTATTTAATAAAGGCTGCGTAATACGAACGCGCTATCCCCAGCGCCATGTTCTATATCGGTTTTCCCAAACGTATTGCCACATTCCATTTCTAATAAAGTCCATTTAGAAAGCAGCTCAGGTAAGCCCAATGAGAACAGAGCGAGCGTCCATCTCCACTAATTTAATCAAAAGCATTAAGTGAAATTGAAATGCTTTGGAAAATTAATGACCGAACGCATGAACTCTGTGATGTCATGAATCGTTAATTGCTGAGTACAACACGTCATAGTAAATACGCACAAATGCAACAAGCAAATTCCAAAACAACAACTGACAGTCGCAAATGCTTCTTGCTCGTGTTACGTCACACTCGTTAAACAAGCGACGTTGCATTCAAAGTTGAAACGGAGACAAAGCAACAAAATTATTCACTACCGAGTTGTCAATCGTATTCATGACGTCATATTACTAGACATGTGAGCAGTCCTAACTTCGGGCTGAGTTTCGCCTTCATACTTTTAGCTTTAAGCGCAAGATGTAAACTACAAAATCGCACCAAAATCTTACAATTATAACGTCATGACATCACACTTGCGCTTGCGTATTTCAAATGAGAGACAATTCCAAAGACAGTTTGGCTTTAATCAAAGAGTGCTTGTCAGTAAACATACTGGTGAGAGAATTTTTCGAGATTCGAACATTTCGACATAGTCAGGCAGTTATCGGTGAGAACTTTTCACAAATTTGCGGGAGACCGCAGCCATTATGAAGTCACAATGCGAAATCAAAACATTCCGCGTTGGAATCAAGTATGGTACTAACGGTAAGGTGGCTATAACTAAGGCTTTCGGGTAGAATACGACTCTACAGGACGATGATGATTAGCTGCGGGGGCGTTTATTCCCAGCATAGCAATGGCATAAATGTCGGCACACATGTCCTCCTCAAGCATTCGTGTCTTTATGACAGTTACCTGACTAGGCTAAACTGAACTTATTGAGCTGAAAAAAAACGTGCAGTTCAAACTTGATCCAAATACCAAACCCGTGCACATTGTTTCCATATCGTGACGTCACTATGGCTATCACATATGTCATCATTAGCGTAAAACACACGTTTTTTTAGGACACGTTTAACAATATTTGCTAAACCAATCAATGTCATTGAAAAATTCCTTCTCCAGTATATTTGCTGACAACTTTTCTTTTATTTAAGTGTTAATTGAATTTTTAAACTTGCCCTTCACTTTAAGAAATGAGCTGGAACCGAACAAGCAGACAAGCGACTGCACAACTGGAACTTTGCTTCGAGTTAAAATTTTGCCAAACCGCACATCCCGTCAAAAAGCTCGAATTTAAAAATACACAAAAGACTCACAATCTCGAAGTGAGATAACTCAGATTCTCTGGAACCTTTTCCCACTTTAAGTCCTCACAATGGTACGTGACCAGGTTGGTAGGGTAGATGCAATCGCACCCTGGATGTAAAAAAGAAGTCGTTCGAGAATTATTTTGAAGCACATGCCACATAACTTGGCTCCTAAAACTCGAATAATGAAAAGAAATTTAAGTTGCTTTGATTGACAATACACTTTGCGGTCAATTATGACGCAACAAAACCTACCTTCCGGGCAATATTTTTTTCCACCCGAAGTTGCTGAAGAAGATCGTCCAAGAAAATTTGATCGTTGCCGCCGTGATTTTGATTCAGAAAGACAAATAAAAAGTCCAAAACTCACCAATAGTGACGCAGAAATGTTCATATTGTGACGTAATGTATAGATTACGATCAGAGAATAACAAAATATTTTCCTGCAGTAATTCCTTGAGATATCCGGATTGCGTCGTCTAACATCAAAATCACTTCAACTTCTTAAGTTTTAACAATATATCAGTTTCAGTTCATTTTTCCTTATCAGTACTTCCATTTCTGCGAAAATCAAACTGCCAGTTACACACAGAGTTTTTCTATGCAGCTGTGTTTTATAAATTAGTTTCAGCCAATTCGGATGCAATTGTGCGTGGGTTTGGTGGTCGTACTGGCCTTCCTTCATTACAGCATCGTATTCAATATCTTGCATATTTAAAGCTATCAGGTTTCGCGGTTTCTCTGCCGTCTAATTAAGCGTAAACATTTGTTTCATTTGTGTTGTAGCGGTTTGCAGGATATATAACCTCCACACTTAACGGCGAACAATGAAGAATATAAATATCAGCATATGGTACGGTACAATATGAAACGGGAAAAACACACTTCGATATTTTCAATTCGATATGCCGGACTAGCCAGCCTGAAAACCGGGCAAAAATAGTTTAGATTGCCGAGCTCGACATAACTTGCCTTCGATACTCAATTACTAGCAACCTTAACTTTTCAATGCAATAAAGAAATTGTTCAGCAAATGTGGCTTCAGTTTTAATGAACTTTGAGCAAATCTCGCCTCAAACAACCAACCGAGTTCTCCTTTCGCGACCAAACTTACTTGACTGCACTCATTCTATTATGACGTCGATTGCTCTAAGCGCGCGCGTTTTTCCCACAAAGCTGGCGACGATTTTGCTTCAATTGACTGTTTGTTGCGAAGCAGGAATAACAATGGAGTGGAAACAAACAAACAAACCAACTTTGCAACATTTTTTGTTTCACCAAACCTTTATGACATCACGAACGTCGACTCCACAGTTTAATGACGTAATAAACACGCTGCTTCATCATTTCTCTTTAATTAATTTTTTTATGTCAAGCTGCGTTGCCAGAAAAAAAACAGCAGATATGAGGTCACTCCAGACATGTCACCAACCAAGTTATTTTTGCTCAAACTTTGTCACCTTTTACTCTGTTTACTCCTACTACGACGTCATAATATGCACTGCGTTGCAAAGGTCATTACACGGGTTATAATTAAGCGAAAATATTTGATCGAAAACTTTTAATCATTTTAATTTTCCGAGCGAGATTCCTAACCCTCTCATAATGACCACTTTCTCACAATAACATAAGAGTAATATCTTTCACACTGCTTCATGATTGCTTTCAACAGGGAGATATTACACACGGCATGAAACGTTGTGAGCTAAACGTAAAGAAAGAAAACTAGTGTGACGTCATTTTAACTTTCTACAAATTCTAGAACTCACAAAATTCTGCTAAGCTTTGCTCAGTCATGCGTGACGCTCACGTGATATGTCCCTGCATTGAACTTGAAAATTTAAAGAAATAATCTACGTCATGTTCTAGAACTCAGGTGTGCCCTTCCAGCCCCATGCCATTGCAGGATTATGGGACAGATGGTGAAGCGATCACATTAATGATAAGAGTTATCGCTCGAAAAACAAAAACCCTGTTTGCTTCTTATCTGGTCCTTGTTTGTCTTCTCCCGCTGCTGGAATCGAATCATCGCGCTGCATGGCGGGAAATTTCGAGAATTATTGGCAAACAGGAAACAGTTTGAAAATCTTCGATTCTGGAATTATTTCTCGAACTCCTGTCCGATATACGAATTACTAAAAACCGAAGTCGAAAAATTGCGACCACGTCTGTCGTTTTCCCCACGTTCCACGTCAAATATTGTGACGTCAGCAATGAACTTTGACTAGCTGGTGAAAAATATTTCCCTGCATCGCCAAATTGTTGCGCTCCATGTGGTGGCTTTATCAGGTTTTATCAAAACAAACATTTGTTCATGGCTTAATAATTAAGGAATATTATCACAGCACCAGGCATAACTAACTGCAGTTTGTCATAAAATTTTATAGTCAATATTTCTATCATTATAGTTAGTCGGCAAGCATGTTGGCAACAAACATTAGTCGTGAAACAGCGTTATTTTGTTGACTTGGTAGTCTAAGTAGCGCTTTTAATGAGCTGATGATTTATCATCGACCCTGTCTATTTTATGCGAAGAAGAAGGAAGCGATAGTGCTTGCCATAAATCCATCTTTTTCCCACGTGCTTGTTTGACGTTGCAATATGTGCTCAAATTTAATAGCAAACAAAGCCCCTAGTGGCCTAGTCGGCCTAGTCGTTAGGTTCTTTAACATTTAACGACCTCTTGTGCTTAAACTATTTCAGAATTAAAACCGCTAAGTATCGCTCTTAAGCTATAAATGCTGACGCCCAGCAGCAAGTTTGGAGCATGGCAATAATGTTAAGACAAATAGCTCGGCATAGTTTTGCTGCACGTTGTGCGTTTAATTCCGGAACAAATGTGCCGGTTCATGCGAGTTCATTTTAAGTGATGGGAGCGTGCGTAAGACATCTGCATGAAAAGTCTTCTTCGGTGATGGATGATTTTCCGCGTTGACTTGCACATCCTGAAATAACTCTAAATATCTTGCTATTATGTGAAAACATCTTTACGTTTGTATCTAAACAAAGAAAATAGCAGCAAGACAAGCGAATAACCTTTATGGAAGCTTACGCTTACAACGCAGAAGAGCGACACCTACCGTACTATTCTGAAGACAATATACTCTAAACCAGGTCGGAACATTTGTGGTTTGCTGATGGTTGTCTTTCCACGGCGTCCATCTTTCTAAGATCGCTGGAAGTTTCTGTAGATTGATTTTCTGAGATCTGTTCGCGTCAGATCGCGATTCGACTTACCCCACTCGTTTGTGACGTCGTAATGTGAAAAAGGTCAGTTTGAAAATCTGCGAAGAATCAATCTGCAGCAGATCTCCAACATCTGCATCAATAGTGACGTCAGAATTAACAAATATAACTGCGTGGTAATACCAAATCAATCACCATGATTGACTCTGACCTAATCATACAGCAAACATTTCTGTTATGGAAACACCGCATCCGCACTCCCAGGTGCTTTTCTTTATTGTGCCCAGCTCTTTAACTACTGAAAATAAATTGCTCCGTTTTGATTGTCCTTGACTGTATATAGAGGGACCGTACAAGCCACTTCTCACAATAAAAGCTTTTCAAAATGCTAAAGGTAGTGGAATAGGAAAAAACGCTTTTTCTACGCATTAGTACGAAAGAAAAGAAATATAGGTTCATGGGCTCACGAAGGAGAACTCAAGACATACGACGCAATGTTGGTTTTAATGTTACGTTGGGTGAGTAATGTCGTATTGAAACGACTGTCGCTAATTCACCGGAAAAAATGGTGCGTTTGAAGCTATTTTTCACAGTTTCTCGCTTAAAGCTAACTTAAACGTTATAACATAGTGACCTGGACCTAATCAAAATCTAATTTGAAATAAACCCTAAATAGCAATCATCGACTTTATTCTAACTTAGCCACCTTTCTTTAATAGCGGGTGGCGTCACTTACTTACCGTGGACTGGTCACTCTCATTAAAAATAACACGGGAAGCCAAAAATGAGTCTGGAACAACGACCTAATACTGACAGGACCTAAAGACGTAGAATGACTCGCATACACCGCGCGTGAAGACAGAAGCGTGCAACCAGGCACAAAAAGACGTAATCGGCCTCAAGCGAACTAAAGAACAATCGCCTCGAAACACAGATAACACAAGCTTACCGGTATTCCTGTTATTTCGAAGCAAGTATTGCAAAGTTAGCAGCCGTTTTATATAAACTACCAATTGCTTGCTTTGATTACATTCTCAAAGTATTCAACTAAGAACTAGTCGTCTTTCCAAGTGTTGATAACTGTTTCAAAAAACTACAAATTAATGATTTGATCACAAACTTCAAAAAAAAAATCGATATAATTTGATCAAATAATGCATTAATTATATTACTACATAAAAATTCGTCTTATATGTAACAAATGACAGTGGCAGCAAATGCCATTCCATTGGACACTTCTAGTTTTCGTTTTCTCGCTTAATATAATTTTTTCGTAAACAACCTTCCTTTATAAACTCTTGCGTTTAGAGTCTAAATACTGTGATGTCTATTGAGGCAACATGATTATCAGGTCGATTAAGTTTACTCGGTTCACTTGGTCAAAAAAGTTTTGTCAGCTTTTTATCTGCTGGTCATTCTGCTAAGCAAGTGCTATTCCGAAATGACGTGACGTTAACGTGGAGTTAAATACCTCATCTCAAACGTCATCTTACACGTCATCTTACACGTCATCTCACGAATCGCAGGCGGCCACAAGTCCATAGAAGCCAAGTAGAAATAAAAATAATTTTACTTGAATGTTTATTTTACTACTTGTTCAAGAAGCACTGCAGGAATAAAGACCCACGATGAAATGCAGCAGCACATCACAGCACACACAAGCAATAATGTAAAAAACCCATCAAGTAAGATTTTTACTTGAATTCATCTGCAGATTTTTATTTGTTTGTGCATAAAAAAGCAAAATTGAGAAAGTGGGTTTAAAGAAAGATTTGTTAAAAGATTTTGGCATCGCAAGGGAGTCTCACCAGATTATTATTGACACAAACAAAATCTTAACCGACAATCTTCTGAGAATTAACAAATTCCAAACTCAACTGAAGTTAAAAGAAAACGTTCACAGCAATAGAAATTGTGGACAAGAAAAAATTGTAACTGAATTTGAATGGTTTAAATATCTTTGCTTTAACTATGTCACAACAAAAAGTGAGGCCAACACAAGTTATACCGCCTTTTGATGTAGATTGTTTAATGTTTTTATGTTGAAAATATGAATTGAAGTCATATTGAGACGACTCGTTGATAAATTTCCACTCATAGTTGGATGCATCATAGACTTCCACCTCATCACAACCAACCACATAAATCTTTCCATCTTGGACACAAGCAGAATGACCCCCTTCTGGGCAGAATGACCCCTTCTGGGCTTGGCAATAGATACAACAAAGCACCAAGTGTTTGTCGATGGATCGAAGCGTTCTACAGAAGCAGACAAAAAAGAAATTCTCCAACGTTTTTGTTTCATCAAATCTTCATGACATCATAATCATGGCAATGATGACGTCATATTCATGGAGATTTATGTTGTTTAAAACAAAACGAAGCAATACTTCATTTATCTTAACATCTTTATGATGTCACAAACACTGAGCAAGATTCAGTCCAAGGCTGTAAGGTTCTGATAAAACGACTAAGATGGTCATTGACTGTCAAATCAAACTGACAGCTGAACTGTGGCAAGTGGCAAGTGGCAACTGATACTTTATTGACATTTAGTTAACCCTTAAAGAAACAATCAATGAAATATATTTTGAAGAAATGTTGGCACAGATATTTTGATGAAACCAAAACAAAAGTGATTTGACCGACAATACATGACGATGAATGAACAAGTGCCGATTGTTTTCAAATTTAGATCACCAAATATTCATAAATTGAAATTATTTACATGAACCGTTGTAAGGGTTGACATATGTACGAACTAATGACTTTGGCCTAGGCCTAGGGTGAACAGAATGTGAGCAATAATTGAGTCATAATTAGCACAAATTCAACAAAAAATGGAAGATTAGGTCGGATCAGTTACAGCATTCAGTCAGCTTGTCCATGAAAAATGAGGTTTTATTACGTCACAATTAAGGAACAAAAACGTCATTTTCCCCTTTAAAGTTGTCGGCGTCGTCAAAATGGGGCGATTGTGGAGTCAGGTTGTTTGGAATTATTTCGAAATCTTCACCTGGTTGACCTTTGCCCTCAACAACATGGGTATTCATTTCGGAAACGTTGTGCCTGTTACGTCATAATAACAAACAATGAGGGCGACGTTAGAGATATATGAGGCGAAGATTGATAACGATTGAAACCTGTTGATCCTGGTGATGGAGGTGGCGGGATTGTTCGAGCTTCCCTCGCGGTGAGGTTTCTTCCTCCTCGTCTGGACGCTTCTTGCGAAAACTGATGAAGAAGAACTAGAACTTCCGCGCCGGAAAGATTTTCTCATCGCCATGCTGCGAAATATAAATTGTTACGTAACCACAAGATCATTTGTTATACTTGGAAAGAGCTTATTTGTTACGTGGTGTAAATACGTAACAAAGAGGTGATTCGACCCACGAGATCATATCTGCGTATTCATGAACAATTCCCGGTATTGCGCAATCACGTGACCAACACCTGTTTACTTCGTTTGTGACATAACAAAGTGAACAACAGGATATAGTGATGTCATAAAAAACATTTATTTAATGAGGTGCAGCATATAGGCCTAAATGGCTAAAGGCGACGATACATCGCGTGATAAGAAAATAATATCAACCAACATCTGATGTTGGCAAGACCTGAATGAAAAATTTGAAATTCTCTTTACTTACTCCCATCTTCTGGAGAACTTTGTGCCGAGGAAACTGTACAGATACGGATTCAAGGCCGAGTTGAGGTAAGCCAGCATGGCGCCAACTACCGGAAGGATTGTACAGATGTCTTTCTGGGATTAAAAGAAAGTGGCTATTGATAAAAAAACTTACATTTTATACCAGTTTAAAAATTTTCAACAAGAATAACTCACATTGTCTAAAGAGACTTTAATCCCAGCAATCTTTGCGAGATGGACGGCGTGGAAGGGCAGCCAGCAGACCACGAACGTCCCGACCAATATGGCACACATCACCGTCATCCTGGTCCGGTCCCGGTCCGATTTTCCGCTCGATTTACGTTTCCCACTCGGTTGTGACGTCATATAGGTTGTGTTGCTCGGGGTGCGGGTCATGCGGAATGGTCGGTTGGATATCCGGCGGAGAATCAATCCGTAGCAGATCACCAGCACCTATCAATAGTGACGTCATAATTGCAGAATTTATTTACTAATGAAAGCACAACAATCAACAATGACTGGATTTATTGAAACGTCATCAGAAAATGGGAACTGGTACTTTCCAGCAACACCTGGTTTGAGTTTGGTGATAACCACAACAAGAACAATAAGAGGAAAGCTTCAACCTGAATCAACACTTTCTGTTCTCGCGGAAAAACAAATAGTTTAACATCATGAGACTTACAAACAAAGGCACAAGGAACATGACGACAAAATTGAAGACAATGAAAGCTATCCAGCCCAAGGGGCGGTCCCAATAATGACAATTGGTGTCTATGACCTCATCCGGATCTATTTCGTAATTTGCTCCACCGAGCATAGCGTCGCTAGTGTCGTTGGAATCCTTCAATTTGTAAACTCCCTCGTAGTTACCGTATTCCGTGCTAGACAGTGTCACTTCGTCGTACCCGTTTAGGAGTTCTCCTACAAGCGCTGTCTTGTCCAAGGGCGTCCTGCATGCAGGGTTAAAGCTCAGTGCAGGGTTCGAAACCCGACATATGAAAAGTTAGATTCATGATCTCACTTGCAGTATTTCTCCGTTCCGACCTCTTGTGAACTTTTAACTGCAAATGAGAGACACAACTCGAGAAGGCCGCCGTCTTCAAACCCCTCCGCTCTGCACTGCTCGATGTGGCTCAGTTGCACCGATGGAAACTCGTATCTAGTTGAAATAGATTTGTTTAAAGTGGCGTGTAGTGGCGTGTAGTGGCGTGTAGTGGCGTGTAGTGGCGTGTAGTGGCGTGTAGTGGGTTACCATCTGCCAGGTTACTTACTCGAAACCTGTACGTATTCTCACTTAATAAATATGTAACCACGTGGCATCTAACTGAATTCATGTTTGGGATAAGTAACCGAATAAGCACCTAAGCGAGGAACCACGTGACTGTAGCTACACGGCAGTTTAACTTAAACAGGAAATAGATCGTTAGTTTATTTAAGCTTAGTGCGCCGGTAATGCTGACGAAATTCACAACGACATTGTCAACTGAAAATTTTTTATAGTTGGTTTCCATGGCAACTTACGAGCATCGACAATTTGGATTTGTTCCAATTTTGAAACTGAACATCATGACAGGAATGCAGAGTAACAATGACACGATCCACGTCACAATCGTGATTATTGTCGCCGCTTCCTTGCTCCGAAGTTTCTGGAAGATTCCCGAAAAAGTGTGACAAACCGCGATGTATCGATCCAAGCTCATCACCTAAAATTTTGACGTCATAATCGTAACGTTTTGAGTCACAATGCTAACATTGATTGCAAACAATGCATCTACCATTAGAAATAGGATTGATGCGTAGTAATTCAAGAAGAGGATCGTCTCCTTCGCCTTGCACATCCACTCCGGGAAGATCCAAGCGTGGTTCAGCTCCTCGCTCACTTTGAATGGGAGCGTGAGGAGGAAAATGGAATCGGCGAGCGCCAGCTGGAGGACGTACCTGGAAGAAAATCTACATCACTAGAAGAAGCAATAGATTGTTGTATCGTTTATTTTTCGTCATTGAATGTGCAGCAACGAAAAACAGTAGCAAAGCCCAAAGGCTTAAAACGTATATGAAGTAAAAGCGATTTGATAAAAATGACTATTGTTTAGCAAGACAGTCTATCGAATATAGTTGTTGAAAACTCACCAATGCGTGATCGACTTCTGAAATTCCTTCAAAACAAGAATGAGGAAGATGGCGAGCAGGTTGCCTAGCAACCCCACCACGCAGATGATGAGTGAGAGCGTCACCCTCCATACGTTCGTTGCGTGGTCGACGTTGCTTGCGTCGGCTGTAGAAAGTGGAAGTCAAAATGTGTCAAAAGAAATTTGAAATCGTTTTCAGAAACTACATTTCGCTTCTTACTCTACCTTCAACAACTATGTTATGCTCTTCGCCGCCGACCGGTTCGCCGAGATCGTATCCCAACTCACCAGGATGGCTGAAGTTAACGAGCCCGTAAACGTCGTAGGTACCATTGTCGTCATATAACGGGTAATTCATTTTAAAGGTGAATTTTTACCGAGTTAAAAGCTTATGTAAATCTGGAATAAAATTGTCCCTGTTAACTTGTTATAATGGACATGAATCTTTTCTACATATTTGTCTCGCTCTTCTCTACCGTGGTAAATAGAAATATTTAACATTGTTGAATATTTTGCATTGTTCAATCTTCTTCGAAGCTTATTTGAGAGATTTTGTCATTTAATTTGAAGCATTTTGTCTTGAAAAATCTTCAAACACCGCCACCCAAGTAACTTTGTGGCTCTCTCATAAGCTGCTTTCTTGTATTTTGCGCTTCTGAAAACTCAGTAATTTTTAGAGATATGCTCATTGTTTAGTCTCGCTATAGACAAAGCAATCCCAGTTTCTAGAATCTCTGAACGCGACTGGCGAAGAGCCAAGATTGTGCTTTGCTGTTTTTCATAAATCACTTCTTTGAATACATCCGGTTGATTATTGTACACCCATTGTTACGTAGCTGTTATTGCTTAGTCAGACAATTAGCAGATCTCGACAAAAAATATTTTTCATAGCTGGTAAATTGCGGACGCATCATAATTGTCGCTGTTTCAAAATGGGTTATTGCTTAATAACCAAATTTCTTGCATCACACAACTTGCAAATAAAGTAATATTTACGATTTGAAAATTTGTATTTTTAATTAAAACTCTCAGTGTTTCAACGACATATAATAACCAAACTAAACAAGAAAAAAGTTCTAGAATCTTCCACCCGATGGAAAAACTTGTTGACCGGTTGAGGGTTGTCAGCAAAATTAGACTTGAAAATATATTGACCAATCTCTAGACTCGAACTTCGAGGTCATCTGCTAAAAATTTCGAAATGCTGACTATCACTGAACAAAGTTCGTCTGTGACCTAACGATGGAGTCAAATTTTGCAGTGCAGCATACATTATGAGAGAACTAATGATAACAGTATGGCGTCTACTTCAACCGGTAGCCTATGACAACACTTCATCGCGCGTACACCTCGACAGGTTGTTGCTCACAAGACACTGAGATTTTAAAAACTATAAAACCCATTTTATGATGAATTTTATGACGTCATACAAGGTATAAAGTTAGCGTTTTATGATGAAGCGGTGAAATCATTCAAACATCTACCAGCTCTGATATCTAAGAACTTTTTGTAAAATTGTGTCGTTTGCAACATTTTCGTTTTCACTTCTACAACCATCATCATGCCCAAATTAAAACCCTTAGAGGTCCCTTAGAGCACTTAACCATTTGTGACCCAGAAGAATTGTAAAGGAAAAATAAACAATAATTAATCTGAAAATAACGTTTATTTTGTAAAATATCATTATTCATACCCAATGATTAGCTAATTTTGCAAATTTTTTCCAAGCAAAGTGCAAATTTCCTTTAGTTTCTGTTAAAATCCAAATTAATTTTAATTTATACCTGTTACTTTCACTATTCATTATTAAGTGCTTTATTCCGGATTTCAGACAGACAATTTAGCTGTTTTGTACTAATTGCTTCAGGGAATTTCTTTCTATTAATGCATGATTTATTTTTAAACGTTAGAATGTATCTTTTTATCAGCACCATGGAACGGACTATTTCAAAAACAAATGAAATTTGCACAAATCGGGACAATTTGTTGTTTATCAATAGACATCACAGATCACATGATCTGTCGCAAAGGTCTTGGAGTTGGGAGGGAACAAAAAAACAAAATTTTGATTTTTTTTCATTGTTTTTCCACAAAAAGATTTGAACTCGTTGTATCATCCCAACCAATTAGACGCTTTAACAAAACAAAAATACTTTAAATTCGTTTAGCAACTTGTGAATGAAATGAAACAAATGAATCAAAGTCATCTTCGGAAGTCATCCTTTTCTAAGCTGGCTTTCCTTCGCATACACGCACATTACTGCGCATGTGCAACAACTCTGGGTTTTAGAGACGGTGTGCTCTTTTACTCGATGCTCTAAACACTTTCTTAGATCGCTTGTAGCTTCATCCAGCACCGGCTGTGATTATTATTTTTCAGTAAGATCGGTCACAATTTACTTTCCTTGCTGGCAACTTTGTTTCACAGCAACAGATTGTTTCATTCAACAAGATTTATGCCAAAATAAAACCTAACGACTAAAACAAAAGCTATGCTCAACCTGAATATTATGTCGCCGCTTCGGTGCCCACGACCTTTGTGTTTCTAAACTATGGACGAGAGAAAGCGCATTATTCCACAACAGGCCATGAATAAGGAAGTTAACCAGCTTTTAAAAACATTCCTATTATGGGAAATTCGTCTTCCTGTTATTGCTAACATTTAATGACGTCACATTTCACATTGTTTGCCAATAGAAGTTATTGTGAAGAAACTTAGTCGGATATATTTAATTTATTATTCTAATTTCTTCAAAGCAAAACTCAAAAGACCGCAAGTAAGTTGCATAGCAAATTGAATAGTTGTTTGACTTTTCAGATTAGATTTTGAAGTTGTTCTTTGGAATGAGTTAATGGAACTTTGTTTACGACAGCATGTGATGCTTGATGTTATTAGACGTTCAACAATTACAAGTTCGGGGCCACAGAATATCGGTTCCCACTTAATATAGTTATTTTAAGATATGTCGATTTATTAGCGATTGACCTTGACCTGCCAATTTGAAAAAACCCTCCTCATTAATTCGTGCCCGGTCGTGTCAAACGTCGTTGAGTTTCTTACGTCACTTTTTTCGTTTCATTTTTCGTGTTCTCCTTTGATGACGTAACTGATTTTATGGCCGTCATCACTGTGTCATGCGTCGATTCGTTCCGCTTCAGCGCTTCACTTCACAACACTGCAGCAAAATATTATTTTAAGCTTTCTTTATGGTTATGTGTTGGTAAAGTTGACCTGATCCTTCCACAATAGAAGACAGTTATTAAATGAAATGTCGTTAAAACTTTAAAATTTGCAAAAAAATTCTAAAAACTTAAAAATTACAAGAAAATTTCACAAAATCCATTTCCACTAACCTCCACGTACATCATAGCAATGAGATTTTTAAACAAAATACTATTGTTGACTCATAATGGCGTCGCCAAACCCAGTATTTTGAACATTTTTTCATTTTAAATCTCCACAATAAGACACGTGATGAGGTCACGATCGCTAAACATCAAAGATAATTCAATTCAGAAACGATTGTTGTATCACGGGCTATGATTCAATCTGGTCTGATTCGCGCAGAAAGGGCCATGTAATGTCTCTAAACTCAGTTATTGTGCAACAAAACTCTATATTTTTCAAGTAGTAGACCATAATAAATATTTGTAGAACTAAGTATCCAAACTTTTCAAGCTGCCCACTTCCATTGGACCACAAGAAGGATTGGAGCACGAGATGGTTAGTCTCAGCATGTGTGCTGTTGTCTTCATGAGCATGCAGCATCTAGTGGCCGGTTATTCAAAAGGTTATGCGAAGTAGAGCAAGTAGAGTAGTAGCAAACTTTTCAATGCAATAAAGAAATTGTTCAGCAAATGTGGCTTCAGTTTTAATGAACTTTGAGCAAATCTCGCCTCAAACAACCAACCGAGTTCTCCTTTCGCGACCAAACTTACTTGACTGCACTCATTCTATTATGACGTCGATTGCTCTAAGCGCGCGCGTTTTTCCCACTAAGCTGGCGACGATTTCGCTTCAATTGACTGTTTGCTGCGAAGCAGGAATAACAATGGAGTGGAAAGAAACAAAGGAATTGTTCAAACCTTTATGACATCGTGAACCTGCACTCCGCTAAATGATGACGTCATGCCTGCAGAATCGACGACGACGACGACGAGAAAGCCATCGACGTACTCAAACTACTGTGCTGCGACAACGATGCTGACAAGTTGTAGTTCATAAAAGATCAGCTTGCGTGACATTTTCAAACCATGATGGGATATGTATGTCACGTGATCCGACCTTTCTTTTTACAAGATCAAAACCACTTTCAGCTGCTCGTTTATTTAACGAACCAGCCAAGAATAGGACAACTCCAGTTTGAGCGACCATATTTTACGCACATTTAGCGACCCCTTACGACAAATTTATTGAAAAATTGTTGCCGCTAATTAACGCTCTTTATGTATTACAAAAAGCCAAATGTCGGACTGCTACAAATTTCAGTCAAACAGCTTTAACAAGTCTCTAATTATTATCATTAAAATTTCTTTTAGCTGATACTTTACAATGGATGTAAGAGTGAACCACGGGGAAAATATTTTTACAGATTTCATGATGAAACCAAAACTAAAAGGAATTAGGCGACAAGACTTGTGAGCAAATTTGACGAATTGTTTTCAAAGTTAAGTCACAAAAAATTTATAACACGAAATTATTTACATAAATCACTTTAAAATCATTCATCATTCATTGTCCTATCGAGTAACAACTTTCACTCTGTAACGGTAAGTCAAATGATTGCAATTGTGACGTCAAAATGAACATTAAACAGAATCCAAATAGCAGAAATTACGTCAGATCCATTACAGTATACGTCCGCAAATTTCTCCTATCATGCACAGGTTTATTACGTCACAATTACGATTCAAAAACGTCGTTTTCGCCATGTAAGTTGTCGGCATCACAAGGGGGCGATTGTTGAGTTGGTTTCTTCGGAACCATTTGAAAATCTTCAACTGGTTGACCTTTGACCTCGATCACATGCGAATTTTCCGGTGGATAGTTGATTTCGTGAACGTTGTGCCTGTTACGTCATAATAGCAATCAATGAGAGCGACGTTAAAGATATATGAGGCGAAAATTGATAACGATTGAAACCTGTTGATCCTGGTGATGGAGGTGGCGGGGTTACTCGAGCTTCCCTCGCGGTGAGGTTTCTTCCCCTTCATTTGAACGCTTCTTGCGAAAACTGATGAAGAAGAACTAGAACTTCCGCGCCGGAAAGATCTTCTCATCGCCATGCTGCAAAATATCAATTGTTACGTCACAATTATTCATATATTTGAAACTGCTGTTGTACATTTTTCACCCGTTGCATTAATCAACACAGTCTCGTGGTGAAATCGAGTGCTTGTTTGTTACATGAAAATACGTAACAATTGGGTGATTTAACACACGTTTTCCGATGATTTTCCGCACGAGATCATATCAGCGCATCCTGGAACAAATCCAGGTATTACGCAATCACGTGATCATCGTGTGTTGACTTCATTAGTGACAAAACAAAGTAAACAGAAAGATGTTGTAATAAAGACTATCAGTTTAATGAGGTCTAGCCTATATAGCAGACATGCACAACTCAAAACAGTACACGGGCCGTTTTAGCGAAAAAATATTTTTCGCGGGCCGCGTGCTAACGTTGTTGTAACTAACGTGTAGCCTACTTTATATAATGTGACCGATTAACCGTCGAATAAGAGATATCGTTGAGAAGATGGTTGCTGTCAAGAGACGGTTGCCTCTCGCACTACAGTATCTAGTTGTTTTTAACGCTTAGCGGCGGTAAAGCATCGGATTCGTTGATTATGTAACTGTAACCGTGGAGAAAATGCCTGAATGAGCGAAATAACGGAATATCTCGTGGGCCGCATGTTGTGCATGCCTGATGTATAGTGACAATGCAATTATGACGTAAATGGAGGATGACAGTAACATGACTTTTCCGACAACAGTAACTTCGTCCACGACAGCACCAACATGCAAAACCCATAAAAACTAAAATCCTCCTCCTCAAAACTTACTTCCATCTTCTGGAAAATTTTGTGCCAAGGAAACTATACAGATACGGGTTCAAGGCCGAGTTGAGGTAAGCCAGCATGGCGCCAACTACCGGAAGGATTGTACAGATGTCTTTCTGAAATTATAAAGACTTGGATAAAAGAAATAATCTTATTATTGGTTGAAAGTTGTACTGTAGTTGCTGTGGCAATTAACTGTCCTTCATCGTTTAAGTGTCCGATTATTTTCACTTCCAAACGGATCTCAAGAAAATCAATGGTAACATAACAATCAACATTTGTGACGTAATAGAAGTCTTTCCTGAACAAACTCACATTATTCGGAGAAACTTTAATTCCAGCAATTTTGGCGAGATGGACGGCGTGGTAGGGCAACCAACAGACCACGAACGTTCCGACCAGTGCCGCGCACATCACCGTCATCTTTGTCCGGTCCCGGTCCGACTTTCCGCTCGATTTGCGACGCTTACCACCCGATTGTGACGTCATATAGGCCGTGCTGGAACTGCTGGGGTAACGGGTTGTGCGGAATGGTCGGTTGGATATCCGGCGGAGAATCAACCCGTAGCAGATAACCAGCACCTGTATCAATAATGACGTCATAATTGCAGAAGCTGTAGTCGGCAATAATTAAAGCCAAACAATGGTTATCATTTCTTGCGAGTATGACATCATTAAAGCAAGTATTATGACGTTGTAAGAGCAAAATTACGACGTCGCGAGACTCACGAAGAAAGGCACAAGGAACATGGCGGCAAAGTTGAATGCGATGTAAGCGATCCAGCCGACGGAATGATCCCAGTAGTGACAATTGGCGTCTATGAACTCATCTGGGCCTACTTGGTAGGTTGTGCCGCTGGTGTCGTTGGTGTCATTAGGTCTGTACAGTTCTTCATAGTTGCCGTAAGCCAAACTGGTCAGTGTAGCTGCATCGTATCCATTCAGGATCTCCTTGAAAAGTGCGGCCTTGTCCAGAGGTTTCCTGCACGCAGGGTTAAAGATGAGCGCAGGGCACGAAACTCAATTTAAACTTGAATTAACACGTTAGAACTGTGTCCTCACTTGCAGTGCTCCTCCTGCCGTACGCTTTGAGAACTTTTGTTCGCAAAAAAGACGCAAAATTCCAGAAGTTCTCCGTCATATCCGTCCGCTATGCATTGTTCTATGTGGGTCAGTTTTGACGACGGGAATTCGTGCCTGTGAAGAGAAGAAGAGGTGACATGACGTTCCATTTACACTGGTCAAGTAGGTCGGTCGCTATTTTAAGAATGACTACGTTCTATAGTTGGTTTCCATGGCAACTCACGTGCATCGACATCGTGGATTTGTTCCAACTTTGAAACTGAACATCATGACAGGAATGCAGAGTAACAATGACACGATCCACGTCACAATCGTGATTATTGTGGCCGCTTCCTTGCTCCGAAGTTTCTGGAAGATTCCCGAGAATGTGTGACAAACCGCGATGTATCGATCCAAGCTCATCACCTAAAATTATGACGTCATAACTGATATGGTCGCGTCACAATTTTGTAACAATCATTTCATGAAAACAAACTTACAAGAAGAAATAGGATTGATGCGTAGTAATTCAAGTAAAGAATCGTCTCCTTCGCCTTGCACATCCACTCCGGGAAGATCCAAGCCTGGTTCAGCTCCTCGCTCACTTTGAATGGGAGCGTGAGGAGGAAAATGGAATCGGCAAACGCCAGCTGGAGGACGTACCTGGAGGAAAATACAAATCACTTGGAGGAAAGAGAGATTTCGTCAATTATAGTTGTTGAAAACTCACCAATGCGTGATCGACTTCTGATATTCCTCCAAAACAAGGATGAGGAAGATGGCGAGCAGGTTGCCTAGCAACCCCACCACGCAGATGATGAGCAGAAGCGTCACTCTCCATACGTACACTTGCGGGCTTTCCTCCTCTGCTTCTACTGGAATACAGAGGTCAAAAAAGATTATAATTTTCCGCCAAAACCGATCTTTCGTTTCCTACCTTCAATGACTATGTCGTGCTCATCGGCACTGAAATATTCACCGAGGTCATATCCCAGATCGCCGAGGTCACCGATTCCATAGACATCATAGGCACCATAGGTATCGTTGGCGTTATAAAACGAAAAATAATCCATTCTAGCTACTACAGGAACTTTCTCTATAGGAAAATTTTTTTCTGGGTGAATGTCTGCCCAACAAAATTTCGAAACTCGAAACTGAAACAAAAATGTCCCTGTTAAGTCGATTTCAATCATAAAAGCTTCATCGCTTTTTGATTTATTTGTTGCTTAAAAACAGTAAATTAAGAAGTTTCCCCCTTTCTTAAACTATGCGATGTTAAATTGAGTTTTTATTACTATTATTTTATTAAAAATATTCCATCCTGTAAACTTTTAAAAACTTCAGTTCTTCTGCATCAACTTAAAATTAAAATCTTTAACTTTTCGAACAACTTTCTAAAATACTGACAATGGCAACTGCATTGCCCTGCATAAGGTTCGTCTGCGACAGAACAATGGAATCGATTCTTTATATCGCGATGCATTGAGCCTTATGCAATCACGTGACCACAGAGGGCGCCAGAATTATTGCGACAATCAGAGCATCACAACAAAAATGGCGAATATTGAACGCGGGAACGATCAGCTTCGCGTGATTGGCGCAGACCTCTGAAATCACCCCACATTGTGACGAAACACTTCAAACATATTGCACATAAACCAGGGCAGTTCTAGAAAATTTGAAAAATATTTTGTTTTGTGGTTTGTGTGACGTAAATAAGTTTGCAAGTGTTTTTGTTGAGTAGAAAGAGAATTTCAAACAAAAATATCTTGACACCTTCGAAGTACGTTTGTGACGTTCGCTGCACGAACCATCGAGTGTCTTTCCATAAACAAATTTCTTTGTTAGTTTGTAGCGAAAGGGCGATTTGTTTTGAGGAAATATCTTCCACTCAACTTACTGACAACACTGAAGTTTTTTTAGCGACAAATCAGACGCTCCGACATAATAGATCTGACATTATAAATAAAACACGGTATTTCTGATCACATAACTTCCGGTAAATTAGGAAGTTATTTAGAAAAATGTTCCCTGAGCAAGCTGCTATCTTAATTAGATGACGTCACACTTCACTTTCTATGCAAATAAAAGGCATTGTAACAAAAATATAAAAAGCAAGAAACTTGCTAAAGAGTAAAATCTAACATTTTTTTCACAATAAATTGTCACCTTTAAGTGACCTCTGTGATTAAATTGAAACCCATCATAAGACTAAGCCGCCCGTTTACGAGCTTCCATGTTCTCTGTGATGCAACATTGGCTCGCAATATACTGTTGTTTATTACGTCATAAGGTCGCACCTTGCCAAAAGACGACATGTGATTGAACTGGAACCCTGGAGTCCAAATGAATCGCAACAAAACAAAGTTTGATAAAATCCTACGGGCGCTTGCACAATCGTGAGCAAATTGCCTGGCGCTGTTCGTGTCTAATTAGTAATTAATTATTCGAAAATTAAAATGAAGATTAAAAGTTCTAAATACTTATTCTCTTATTAATGTTAGCCGTCACACGCCTAGATTTTACAGATGAAAAACAACTAACATAAAAACCTTCGACTGACAGAGAAAAAATTTGGTCCCCACAAAGTGGCGCTACAGAGTTATTCACAGTATGACGTGCAGGATAAGGCATTAGTATGTATTTATATAAGTATTAAGTAAGAATTTTAAGATGGGAATCTGCATAAATTAATTATAGAGGTTCTAAGGTAGGATCAAGTTGAACACGACTGGTATAGGTCAAAAACGCAAAACATTTCATTGCAACCGTTACATTGCGCGATGCTTTGCGTCGATTCCAAATTATTTAATTACGTCATATAGGTTGCATCATTGCGTGCGATGACTAACTTCAACCGACACTTTGCATTGTGACATAATAATTCCCGTTCTTGATACGCCGCATACTATATTTTCAAACCCTAAATTACGTCACAATTCATAAGATGTTTCGAAGCGTAGATTTTTTGATAACAAATTTTTGACAAAAATCTACATACACCAGAGTCGTAACTGTTAGAGGCAGTGTCATATATCATATACAGTATCAGTGTCATAGTCAGTCATATTTTTCATGGACTCGACTTGGCTCGAGTCACTTGTACCAAATGACTTCGCTTGACTTATACCCTAAAATGTAAATGACTTGACTTGCGACTCGAGTTTGATGACTTGGTTACGACTCTGCATGAAATCATCCATGAGATAAACGTAAAGTGAGTGCAGTAAACTACACGTTGTTACAGCGGCCTTCAATCACAACCGATGAACGACTTCTCATAGACGTGCCATTTCCGAAACGTGCGGCGTTTCCAACCGTCAACGCGTTAGGCTTAAATCACGTTCAAAGCGGAATAAGCGAAGACGCACCTTTCGTACAATGACTGATCGTCAGTTAATGTATTACGTCACTTATCAGGTTTCAAAAATTCCCGGCGAAATACGATAAGAAATACACATCACGTGATCACAGTAGACGCCTTCAGTCTGGGCAAACCTGCTTAACACGGTCACATTGCCGCGTAGGTTCCTAATTATGACAAAAAATGAGCAAAGATATTCGTGAGCATAGTCTTTGAGTTGACGATTTTTCGACCACGATTACCCTCATAGCACTTGATCCTTTTCCAAACCGTGCCTGAAACCCTAAAGATAAGAAAATCTAAGGTTGACATTATGACGTTATAGGCCAGATTGTGTTGCATGTATCACGTGACGACGGCGGCGGCGATTAGAGCGAGCCGATAATAAGGCTATGGGCAGATTGGTCGGATTAGCGGCCACCATACGGATGCATAATTGATGTCTGGGGCCTCGTAACGCGAAAGGATTCAAGATCGATATTTGGAGAGGGAGAAGAATGCTTTCTATGTCGTCACACTGGAATAACATTGTGACGTGCTGTGAGGTCACAAATATACAATGTTGACAGCGTGAGTTTGCTTTGATACATTGCGGGCTGAGCAGGCAGGGTCACAGAGTTCAAAGGTTGCCAAATTTCAGAAAGTTTCCCGAAGTAGGCACATATTGGCAACGCAGCGACACAGGCAGAACAAAGCAGCCTTGCTGGATGTGACGTCAAATTTCGAATCAGGCTTGTGTGTTAAGTCAGGCGGAATATATCTACGGTACCATCTACCGCATTATACTAAGAATATAAATTTGCCAAAGCAGCTAATAAAACAACTTGCTAAGTAACACGTCATTATGACGTACGGGGTTTGAAGGGAAGGTTGCTGATGAACTCGAAAGTTTATGACGTCATAAAAAATGCTGGCAAAGACGAAGGAAAACATCAGGTGAGATGTTGTGCAGGGTGTTAAAAAGACTTCCCCGTAATACGTATGTGATGTGTAAAGCAAATGAAATAAAAGTAACACAACGACTATACAGCTGTAAGTGTTCTGCTTTGAAATGTCTTATTTCACTTTTTTATTCGCACGTTTTATTTTTCTTGAGTGACTTCTCAAACACTGCCGGTGTTATTTTTAAGTTTGTTAGTTTTAAATTAATGCCTCCCTTAAATTCGCTTTACAACAATCATTAATTATTTATGACGATGACCGCGCTGACTGCTTTGCGGAAGTAGTTTGTTACAAAACAATTGTTGCACACGTCATAAATTAAATGTTATGTTCAGGCGATCACGATTGGTGGACGTATTTCAAATATTTTACCGATCAAATCGTCACAAATTACACAACTAGGTCAATTATGACGTCAGAAATGTTTATTGTTATTAATGCTTAAAAAGTCTTACCTTAGGCCAAACGGGAATTTTTTCGGAGGCGGAAACATTCCAGTCAGGGCGGGAAGGAAACAACCTATGACGTCATATAAGCAATCGTGTGTTACATCAAAAAGTCAAGGAAACGGTGAAAGGCTCCGGCAGCAGCGAAAGTTTCCGACAAATTATCGAGACTTGATCAGAAAACATCCGCCGGCGCTTCCGGCCGCTTTGATGAAGATAGTTTCATCCGGTGAAGAAAATCTAAGAAAAAAGGAAAAACCTGGGACTGGAAAGGTTGAAATTAAAAACAAATTTAATCTTATTTACGATTTTTTGTATAGCCTACTATGTACAGTCATTCGCGTGTTAAAATGAAACTCGTGTTAAGGTAAATACGTAATCAATAATGACGTTATTAGCTCACAGTAAATAGATTTTATTTGACTAGAAAACGTAATAAAATGACCCGGGCGGGCGCAGGTTCCGAGTCTAATCAAATTTGACCAACAGAAAATTTCCTTCACCACAACAGCTGTTGGAATCCTGCGGGAATCTCGCGAACTTAAACATTTTTATTGAACAGAATCGTGAAGCGTGGACATATGTCAGGTCATTTTGTTCTGTTACGTCACAACGCAGCAGAAAATGTCGTAGAAAATTTGTTTCAGCAAACGAAGTCCACTTCGGACCAAAAGCCTTGGCCTAAAAAGTTTCTTGAAGCAAAATTTCCAGCAAAGTAACAAGCGCTATTGTTATGTCATACTTGAAGAATTGTGATCGAACAATGAACTTTCGCAATAATACAGGTCCAGTTCGAAACAAAAATCGTTTTTTTGCGCTCGATTTAGCACGCAGTGTCTTATTTCATTGGCTCGCTAAGAATTTTGTCAAATTAGGTGCAGGTCGATCTTGCGTGGAGACCCGTCATCTGCAGCACGTGGTGTTCACACATCGGCCATCTCGCCATGTTTTTATCAATTTGTTCGCAAATATAACATTGAACTTAGCACGAATTGCTATCAATGTTTCATATAAGCATTAATATTTCATATAAGCACAAGAGAAGCGTACTAAAATGATGATGTCATAATGAGGATAAATGTTAGTCGTTACGAGAAAAACTTGAACGTTGTACCAAGTAGGTAGCGCGGTTGACAAGCGTGACCAACTGATTCGCGGTGGGAGGACTTGAGTTATTACTTGAAGCGACAGATGTCCGCATTTTAGGTCATTTCCAGCGAAGCGTCAACATGCTCTGCACCACCTTGCCTATGTGCTCACAGGCGGAAATAAAGCTGTGTGTGGAGGTAATTGTTAAGACACAATACCCGAGCTTAACCAACAAAAAAAGATTTATTTTGACAAATAGCTCAAACGATTGTCTGAGACGCAACAAATTCCTTTATTACATCATAATACATTATTCGAAAGCGCGCATCGATCTTAATATTCCCGCCATATGGCGTCGCAGAGTCACTCGAAATTAGCGTTTGACAAATTGCTGCGAATACGTCATTAATCAAAAACGCGGCGAACAACGTCATTGATTGTTAAACGTCAGAAAGGAATTAACGACTGGAATAAGTCGTCTTTAGAACATTGTACTTCAGCACCGCAACAATGAACTCGTTCGCCTTCAATTTCAGGTAAAAATCATGCTAAGACTGTCACGTGACCGTTCTGAAGTGACGTCATCTGCCCAAGAGTTTCTTCGAGTTGAAGACAACCGGAAAAACGTGAGCGTTTTCGTTCCGGATGATCAGTCAAACGGATCGAAAAGTTTGGCGCCAAAAGTTTACGCCTTCGACTCTGTCTTCACGGAAGATACAACGCAGGTGGCATCCACTTCACTTTAAAGTTGAAAAACGATCAGAAATTCTTCAACCTGCTTCGCGTCTTTCTTGTTTTAGACCGAAATCTGCGCAACCAGCCTGCATGACGTCATCCAAGGGGTCCTGCAGGGTGCAGATGGTACCGTGCTGGGCTACGGTCAGGCAAACCTAGGTATAACTTGCAAAAAACATGAGTTTGGCGACCAAAATTGGAACGGCGTTTTATTATGACGTAATATCGAGCAGGGAAGACGTATGTTCTGATGGGAAAGGATAAATCACGTGACGACATCGGGCTGATCCCTTGCGCCATCAGTTGGTTGTATAGATGTCTCGGTGGAGACCACGAGGAGACGCCAGTCAGCGTGAAAGTGTCAGCAGTGGAGGTGTACGGAAGAACCGAGAGACTCCGAGATCTCTTGGTCGGATACAACGAAGGTTAGACACAATACGGTACCTTATCTTATTATGTCGTCATACTCAAGTGATTATTTAATGGAAGGAAGTTCTCGGGTTTGTATTCTGACGTATTAAACATAACTCAAAAATGACAACGTTTATAAAAAAGAGCCTAAAACGACTTCATTATTATGTAACAAATGCATAAAAAAAGGATTTCAGTTTTACGTTGCAAATTCCTTCTTCAAATGATTAATTCTAACATTTCAGATAGAGCGTCACTTCCGGGACTTTACTTTTCCAAAGATCCACTGCTCGGCACCCAGGTATTATAAGATGTCTATGTGCAATAAAGGCGCGAAATCTTATTTTAAAATCTGACCGCTTATTGGTCAACAGTTGACCAACCTGAGTGAGATCAAGGCAGGGTCGGCAGACAGGGCGGCTTATCTGTTGGATGCGGCTCTAGCGGCGCGGAGCTGCTCAGGATCGCGGAACACGGCGGATGCGCGGAGGCACTCCCATATGATATTTACCCTTCATCTTTACCATCAAAAACAGGACTTAAACGGAGAAAGTGGGTCGTATTTAACATTAGTTTGGCTGGTACTTTTCTAACTGATGTCCTGGGTGGAAAAACTGGTGTTTGAAGTTGTAAAACGCCAAGAATATGAACTAAATCTGAAAAATTCACTTTCACAGCGGCCACAAGTCTAAGCCGCTTGAACTTTGTTGACCTGGGAAGTTGCGAAAAAACTCTCATTAAAACCACCAATTCCCTCGCGCTCTCTCTCTCCTCGCTAGGGCACGTCATAATGGCCATTGTGAACAACTCGAAGCACGTGCCGTTCAAGTAAGTGAAGGTTTTCTTATTTAGTCAATTGCGGCTCACTCAGTGTGACGTATGAATAGGGAGAGCAAGCTGACCTGCCTGCTGAGGGAATCGCTGGGCAACGTCAACTGTCGCGTCATAATGCTGGCGCACGTTTCACGTGACGTCACGCGGTATTCGGACACGCTTTCGACCATACAAATGGCTTCTAGGATTCATCGTGTTTGGAAGAGAAGATGGAAGGTGATTTTGAGTGCTGCGATTTAACACCGACTTATATAAAACTATGAACTAGATCTTTTCATCTGCAGTCTTCAACAAATGACCACGGACGTCAGCTCTCTGGCGCCACCAGGATGAAAACAAAACATTTACATCATAAATCGAGAGATGACGAAAGTATGGGATCGAGGTAAAATTGGCTTTGGAGTATAATTATGACGTTATTACATCCACGTGATGACGAAATTACTTGTCCCTGTTGCTAGTTCTGGAATGGAGTTAACTTCCGGTAGCGAACTATCATGTGACACGGTTGTCTACGTTAACACCAACGGCGTTGCCATTAGCGACAGGGAACTGACAGATAACGAAGGTCCGCCGGAGTCAGTTCCTATACGGATTCCGCCCATGATTGCGGAAAATAGTCCGCCGGGAACGGAGGAGATGGTTTACAACATCGCTCAAGCCCGCGTCCATAAACTGGTCCCTGTTCGCGCTGAAAGCAACAATGAGTCGGGCCAATTCGGGTCAAACACGGAAAACTTAACTCAAATCGCCGGGGAAACACCTGAAAGTAGCTTGAAAGAAGAAAGTTTGCCACCTGGTGAGCAGAAGCATAGAAGCAGGTTGCCACAGAAATCTTCCACAAGAATTTCGACAAAAAAAATTCAGACAGTGGGGACAGAAGCGACAGGAACTGGCGCCAGTGGCAGAATTCCTTCGCGAACGACGCCGACAGACAATACAAAGCTTGGTCATAGTACGGCCGGTATACGGGCAAAAAAACCTGAGCAACGCAACGAAAGAACTGACGCGATTGGTAGAAGAAATCCACAAAGAATGGGGAAGTTTTCGTCGCAAAAAATTCCAGCAAAGTCGCCTCGTTTGAACGCTATGAAATGTAATAAGGTAAATGATAAATCACAGAATTCATCAGGCGTAACCAAACCCACCAACCCATCCCAGAAACGAGGCAAAGTAGCCAATGATGGCGGCCCAACCAAAAGGGGTGATAAAACGGAAAGGAACTCGACAAAGCGAGTACAATTTGGCTGCATTCCTACAAAAATAAATAAACAAACGACAATCGCGGCAATGCCACGTCATAATTATGAGAATATTCTTAACACGAATAGAAGTAAAGAGCAGGTTATAAGGAACGAGAAGCAGGAACGACTCCTCAGGAAGCCAAAATACAACAGAACATCAGACGTCGAACAGGATCAAGTTTCAATCCCCAGTGTGCAAAGATTCACTGAAAATATAAAAAATTCAGAAAATGTTCAAATAAAAACGAGGCGCTACGAAAATGTCGTCATAATGTCCGATTATCCGACTGCCGATGACGTAAGACCGGAACCACTAGGGTGCGACAACGAGTCGCAGGGCAGGTATACGTCATCGCAAAATAGCTGCAGCGATTTGGATGAAAACAGCGAAAAGTTTCGACCCGACAGTCTGTTTGTAAACGTGGACGAAGATGATTGGTCGTTGTATGATGACGACGATGATGACGCAGTCCAGGTCAACTTCTACTGCCTCACGTTCACCTCCAAGAACCCCCTGATCCCGCTCTCGAAGATGAAGTTCCGACAGGAAGTGACCAAAAACAAGATGCGAATGTCCAGCGATCTCACTCCTACTTCCGAAGCATCACAAGATCAAAATAATGAAGAGAAGGAGAATGACTTCGATCCCCAGCCTGCTCAGGATTGTGACGTCAAGGACAGCCCGATGGACGTCAGGTGGGCTTGGCGTGAAGATGTCCCGGGTATGGGACGGGAGAGGGACCCGGATGTAGAAAACGAGGATTTTGATTCGCCAAAAATCGAGGAAATGCATAAAATTGGTCTCGTTGGTGAAGCGGAACAAAGTATCTCGGACCAAGAACCGCAAAACGATTCTGGAAACGAGATACACAACGAGTCGTCATCATCAAAACTGAGCAGCGCGAGCAGCCAGGCGATTGATGATTATTCCGTCACAAGGGAGGTCTGCTTGTACGATTCAAACAGCTTGGAAATGAGTTACGTCAGCACGAAACAGTCGCTCAACTCATCGGTGGGAAGCCCGTCACGGTCCAGCAGTTCCTCCCAATCGCCGAACAGATGCGGCGTCATCAAAGACAGCGAGGTGAGAAGACGAACAAGCCGGCCTATTGTGATGTCAAAATCGACGTCGAGAGAGGGAGCGCGACTGACGCTGGTGAAGAGGAACTCCAGCGGCGCGCCAAAGCTCGAACTCCTCATCACTAAAGAGAAAGAACCGAATCCTCTGCGCGAAACAATGGAGGATCGCGGCGTCGATTCTGGAATCCGGTTGAAATCTAGACAGACTTCGGCGGAAGAGAACCGGAAGAAATCGCGGTGGTTGGGGTTGAGGAGGAAGAAATCGGCATCCGGAACAGGTCACGTGACCAAGCAGAGTCTGGTCGGAAAATTATTCGCTACCAAATCCGACTCGACAGCGACAAGCGGCGGATTGCTAGAAAATGGCGACAATTTCTCACATGACGCAAGTGATCGACGTCACAATGACCTCACACTAAATAATGCGAAAAGGAAACATTTGAGGTACGAGTAGCATAGACATCTAATATTTTCATAATACATTTTCTTCAGTTAAAACTAGTCATTATTACCTGCAGATTTTCCAGTGACGTAACAATTGAACAGAACGCAAAACTCCAGCAGTCGAAAGAGGGCGCTGTTAAGGTGACAAAGTTCGGTTTCTCCAGGAAAACAAAAGCAAAAGAAAGATGACGTTATCTAAAGAGCAACGAGTATGTCACGTCACTGTGACGTAGCCAAGCTACTTTTCACGCGATCAATCCAAAAAGTTCAAATTTGTTGCTAAATTATTGTTTTGTGCAATTTTCTTTCAAATTTAACCCAGACCTCTTAGCAGAAATAAAAACACAAAATCAAGCAAATTTTTGTGCAAAAGTTTATTCCAAAATGTTCAAAGTGCGCATGCGCAATAGCTAAAACAAAGGAAAGTAATCAGATCAATTGGAAAGTGAGAAAGTGTTAGTGCTAAGGCAGGAATATCGTGGACAGATATTTAAGGTAATACTTTCAACCAAATTTGCCAGTGTACACGTGGAAAACATGCAAATTAAAACGTTATTTAAAAGAAAAATCAACCAGGAAAATGGCAATGTCGAAATAAAACTGCAGACAATAATGAGTAGACTTACACCACAGGGAGGCGCAACACCAAGTACAGGTTGACTCTGGAGATCAGAACAGGGGATTCACCCGGCCGTCCACCATCCTTTTGTCGCCCAGTCAAGGGCACTGGTGACTAGGCCTGCTGGTTGAGATAGGATGCTAGATTGGGTGTTGGTCGATGTGAAGGTCACCGCACTTGGGCTGGTGCTGAAATGCAAAGAGTTTGCAGTCAACTCCATCGTGACGTCATACAAGATGAGAAATTCATTCTCACTCTTAGCGCTGGGAAAATAAAATCTGACTAATAAAAACTTTGCCAGCCATTAGCCGAAAACGTACATGTAGGAGAGAACATGGAGTAAAATTTTAGGTAATCCATCAATTTGTGACAATGTGCTGCTCTGTTAACCATTTTAATGCTTAAATATATTGTTTCTCTGATAAACTTTGAAATCTAGCATGACGTACATTGCTAATACAACACTTTTCAGCCACTTTCTTGAAAATAAATAGCAGATTTGCCTGCAGTTAACAATGTGGCTTGACAAAGCAGCTATGGCTGGTTAATGGCTAAGAAAATCGGTTAAATCAGCCAGCCTCATTCTCCGAGCACACCTAATGCTTGCAAAAGCTCGTGTCGAGTAAAGAAAAGTTGTCGTGTATTCTGTGTTTTTATTCAAAGACATTGAAGGTAGGACGATGTGGGAATGCGATGCTCTAGTGGCTTGCACAGCCATAAACAAATTAAACAACAACTTTTGAGCAGAATTGCCAACAATTTAAAGCTAATCCTGCTCCACAAATACATTAAACAGTTCACTAACTTCACTGTGTCCACATGAGAAACTGTTTCCCATTCATCGTTGATCGACAACTGCCAGTCGAAGTCGTCATCATCATCTGTAGGTTCATCCAAAACATCCCTTAGTCCAAGTGCTTCTTCCATAGAAATCAAAATATTGTGCGATGGTAAGAATGGATCGAGCCTGGATATAACATGCACTGGTCAATAAATGGTTGAAATACAATTGGCAAGATTGCGTGGAAATGGTGAGCATGCAACCAACCTGCAACCATCCTTCTCCAATTTACCAACTAGAATCTGGAGGTTTCGGAGAGTTCGTAAAGGATCTAACGTCGACCCATCAACGCCTTGTGACAGGCACAAGTTGAGAAGGTTGCTGTTGAAAAGTTTCACGCTGTTTATAAACGACTTTGAGGAGACTGTCGGGTCACTGAAGATCCTGAAGCAAAATTTGAAAATTGAAAACCGGCCGTTTTAACACAGCTACAAGCAAAAATCGGTTTACCACCTCAAATATAACAAAAAGTAACACTAAGGGCGGTCATCCAAGTGGTGTAACAAGTTTTAGTTATCAAGTAAAACAAAAGTATAACTAAACGAGATTCTCAGATTAAAAACGGTAATTCTATTACAGCTCAAACACAGTCTTACTTGAAGTGCACTTTATAAGGCAGGTGAAATGCGCAAATTCTCTGAATCACACGAACCAGTTGGGCCGCGTGGCACAACGCCGCCCCTGTTGCAAGAACCTCGCTGTGTTTGCTCGGAACGAAAGCGCTCTGCGCTTGCGATAGCAACATGCTCGTTATTGGTGGGTTACTGCCAGACGTGCTGTGGTTTGATTCAAGCCACGACTCGTACTGTGAATAATTACCATCAGATGGCGCACTTGCAACATCAGCACCGACAGATATTTCAACGATTGTACCCACTCCGACCTGGGAAAAGAATCGTCCATTTAATGAGCATTATTTATGTTTCTTCCTTTTATGCAATTAAATTTAAACTTTATACAATAATCAATTTTAAAACACTATTTAACTACTCAACTTTGTAATTTACAAAAATATAACAAAACTCTAGTTTTTGCAAATGTTTTCCAACCCAACCTTCCCAACCTTCCCAAGTTTAACAATACGCTACTAATAGCCTTTGATAAAAGGTTTCCACGGCTCGAAAAACATCAGTAACAAAATTTTTTTATCACTGTGTAAAGCTGGACATTTGAAATCTTTCGTCAACGAGAGAAATTTAAAAAATAAATACATAAGAAGAAAATAGCCCATACATAGACAACATATATGCAATAATGTACAAAGAAGACAGTCACCTCCTGGTCGACCCATTTCCCGTTCACAAACGCAAGCCTGGATGCTTCTGCCAGCTCCTCCTGAAGAGAGATGACATCATCGTCGGAACTTTCCTCGTTCTTGTCACTGGACACATGGAAGATAAAAATGAGTGCCGAAAAAGAATGAAAACTTTTATCCAGATTTGTATCAACGTACATTTGCTTTGGCAAGCTCGGTCGAATTTCTTCGATAGGGAATATGTACTTGGTGAGCATACGGACGTGTTCCTTCCTTTGGGCATGCAGCTGGATGTTCACGCTTTGCATTTGTTTCAGTGTTAATTTGATATTGTTCTGTGAAAAGTTACAAACCACATCAATAAAATATCAAATCTGCAGATACTGCTGATGAATAATATGATAAATGGTTATATAAGGTATGCAGTAAAAAGTTCATTAACTCGACTTCGCTTAATTCAATAGCACTTGGAGTAACTTGACCAGCCTTGGCAAATAAATCACCAATTAAAATGTGAACCAGCAACAAAAACTCAAATTCATTTAACTTAAAAAGTTTGGCAAGCTCACAGTGTTTTTGCGGTCCTAATGACATAACTACCTGGGTCAATCACGGCGAAGAAACGAGAAAATTTATTCATTGTAAACCAAACATTCTGGCTAGACCTATTCTTTTCATTAATGTGTTGTTACTTGGCTAGAAATGTCAAATGCTAATTTAGCTTAGAACTTATACTTTAATGCCTCTACATGGATTCCAGTGCATAAAATTTAATGCAAATTGAGGCTGTCATGACTTTGGAGTTAGATGAAATAGAAATATGCAACAGTAACAAAAAACAAGTCTAATGTGATAACTAAAGCAATTAAACGACGTGAGATATTCAACACTAGAAAGACTGAAATTTTGATTAACCTACAACGACGGAGGGAGTCATTTTGACACCCATGTACTTAGGAGTCCAACAGTCTAACAACAAAAACAAGTCAAACGTCACTAAACAAGTGACATAAAATATGTGAGTATACTTCATTTGCAGCCTTTGCACACACGCTGTATACTGGCAGTGTATTTTCCGCATAGGGAGATATCACATTTGTGGCATCTGCCAACAGAGTGGTTCTTTTTTGCAGTGGTCTCTGACTTGGCAGTTTCGTGTTGGTGGTTGTTGATCTCCACTAGCAGCTTCTTCTTCTGCAGAGCGAGGCATTGAGGAACTTTTTACAGAGAGCATCCCAAGTTCTTCCGCCAAGTTTTGCAGAAATATCCGTCTGGGAAGTTTTATATGTTTCAGTTCCTTATACAGGATCCAGAGAAAGAAAAGACCCAAAGAAAAACTACACAAGTCCGCCAAACTCCCTCGTCTGCAGATGCAGTGAACAGAAACTGCACTATTCACTACAAATTCCATCCATACCTCGTTTGCAGCCGAATGCACACTACGCGAGAAATTCACTGCAATTGCGGATTTTGCGCCAGGAAGACGTACAGTAAGCCGTATAAGCCTACGCTTCATGTAAGCTATAAAAGAGACCGTGGGAAGCAAGAACGTGGAGACATTTGATCTTTGATAATGAAACAATGCATGTATCACAGACGAGGAATTTTAGATTGTTATATCACAAAAATATTTGAGATTCATAGCTTTGGTGGGACCTGTTTGTGCATCGTACAATAGGGTGTCGAAATGACACCTTCCGTCGTTCTAGATAAACAACCCAGATTAGAGCACTTTTTGTACTCCAAACAACAAATGGTTACAGTCTTGCATTAAGCTCATTAAAGGATTAAAAGTCACAAAAAGTGTTTAAGTTTAAGTCACAAAAAAACACTTCTACAGTAAACGACTTTGGGTTAGTACGATCTTATTTTTCAAAAAGTGTCAAAATGACACCCTCCGTCGTTCTAGTGTTAAGCAGTTAGACCAGTGAGATGACCCCGGACTCCAGAGTGTTGGCATTTAAATCAGCCGGGCATTACTATTATCTTCACAGTGCAAAGTACTGATAAACAATGTTCTTTGTATTATAAAAAAACAATCTACTCGAAAAACACATTTTGTTAATTTATTACTAAAAGTGCATCTATTGTCCCAACACCCAAGTCATGTTTCATAGTAGTTTTCCACGAACTTGAAACCAAAAAAATTTGGATAAATCAAAATTACTTAATTGGTTCCGTTCAACTTAGTTAACAAGCTTTCACTGTAAGATTTGTTAATATCTGACCTTTTTTCGGTGCAATTCTACAGCCACATAGTAAAGATCAAGCAATGATAGACTCATTCCATTTCATTTCAACATGGGTAACCTGTTTGTTGTCGACATAATCTTTTAACTTCTTTTTCTTTTCCAAAATTTTGTTGATTTTCTTTTGTGTCGCAGGTAACCTTCTGTGGGATTCTGCAAGAAGTTGTTTTTCACGCTGTAGCTCTCTTTTCTTGTTAGTTAGAAGTCCTTTCAGTCGTTTTATTCGATTTGTGAACTGTGCTACCTCGCTTTCCTGTATAAGAAGTAGTTTATGACATCACAATGTATTATTCATTTATCAAAGGAAATTGCTTACAAGTCGCTTGCACGGTGACAAATCTTCTACTTGCTTAGAAATGCTGAAAAGATAAAACAAAGTTTAATCTTTGACAAAGTTTTGCATTGCCTGTCTAAGATATATGTGTGTTGTGCAATTGTTGTGTTCGTATATTGAAATACCGTAATTTAAGTGAACTATTATGTATAAATGTCTGCACATACAAACATGCCAATATAAAATAACATGTAAAAGCATTCAAGAAGAACTTTTACAAGAGTTAAAGAATTTATTTTATGATGTTACTTACCTTTCTTGTTCATCTTTAAATTGAGGATAAACTTCATGAAAATGCTTCAATTTTTCTTGAACAACTCTGCTTTTAACACATTTCATTATACATGCAAATAAAATAATAAATGCAACATAACAAAATGGATATACTTTATTTTATTGTGCAATTTTAGCATAACCAGATAAGCAAAAATATAACATGGTAAGACTTCACCAGATTAACGAAAGAAGGAAACTTTCCTTGCCTTGGTATAAACATGACACTTGCAAGTTTTCTTCTGTCACCTTTAACCTGACCCTGCTCCAAGACGAGAAAACTTTGCTTGTGATTCTTCATGCAATCATGACAAGTCAGTGATTTTCCAATTTCGTCGCATACTGGGCAACGATCATACACAAGAGCAATTGATGAACTGGGTTCATTTGCAAAATTTTCTGGCAAATCCATCAATAAAGCTGACTTAATCCTAGTTACTCAAACTTCACCTTTTACATACCGATGTCCAAACCTACAGCCTTATGACAGTGCCTTGTGCCTAAATAGATCTATTATGATTTGTGAATAACAATGTAGCCCAAGTTTTGTTCCTGGTTTGTAAATACAGTAAGCCACTAGTCCTATATAAATATCTCATCAATATTTCGTGGTGAACTGGAACTGCCCCCTGTTCAAAACTGCAGAAAACTCCATTCACTGAATTAACGACCCTTGTTCCTGTAAGTGGTCCTGGCGAATAATTCCAAATTTGAACAAAACCATAAAAAAATCAAGAAACCAAATTAAAAACACAGCCTACATGTCTATGAGAAATTGCAAGAAGTCTAGCCCGGTAACGACCCAGGGCTCAAGCAATGAGGAATCATCATCGAGTTTAACTTTTCGGATCTAGTGCATAAGTGCACAACCGGTTAATGACTTTGTATACTAGACCCCATCTACCCAAATTGTGATGTTATTTGGTTGCGCACTTTGCACGAGACCGAGTTTTCTTAGTACGAGGAAAAAGATTATGATACTAACTTATAGATTTACCATAAGATATTACGTTAAATATGACCAACATGTACACTATCCACTTCTGAAAGTGATTCAAACATGCATATAGCTGTCTCAATATGCTCTCAAGCGCTTTTTCCCACTTTAAAATGCTGTAGTGAAAGCGCCGAAAAAATAGCAATCGTGAAAGTTCACAAAAGTTAACAGTCTGAGACTGACAGTCAACAAGGTAGGAAACTTGCCTACAACAGTAGAACAGCAGCATGATAGCAATAAAGGAACGAAAACCGCATGCTATAAGCTACCTCCAACTAAGCTGTCCTGGTTTTACACAAAGAAAACGAACGACCTATCACCTCAATTCGTCCAAATCGCGATCAGAAGCGAACGACGATCAATTGCAGACAAAGCAAAGCTTACAAACAATAGCTGGTCAGTTTTCACAAAAATGTCCCAAGCGCCACACAACGACAACCGCAAGAAGTTATGAGAGAGAATAGAAAAATTTTTTTTTTATTTTGCCATATACTGCAGACGTGTCTGGTCCAAACAAAAGGTTTCTCCCATCAACCAGCCTATTGCAGATAATAAACAATGACCAGTTGCCTAGTGATTCCGATCGAGCTTTTACCCATAACAATTTAGCGATTTAAGACACCACCGCGGCTGATGTGCCTAGCGTAGCCTGTAAGAAAAATAAAGAAAAAAGTGACAACGAAGTTTATTAAGATCAAAAGCCAGTCGACAATACAGCAGCTTCAAAACGAGCAGCTTATCAAAAGTAATGTTTGCGAATATTTTGCATTTCATACTAAAAATGACATATGTTCATGTTTAAGGGAAAAATTGAAAAAATTTTGGTTCGAATGCAACTGGTGTTGTAAGATATGAAATGTAGGGTTCTATGTCAGCTGAAACCCGGTCAACTCAATCCCGGACAACTCAATTTTGCACTACCGAGGCTGAGTTGACCGACCACCGAAATGTAGGATTATTTTCCTAGGTTTTCAGAATAGCGTCCTGCTTATAGTGGCTACCTTTGATGGATTTGATGAAAACTTATTACACAACTATTTCGGATATTTACAGTAATTACTGCAGATCGCTTTTACATATTTTCAAGATAAAAGACTGGAACCAGTTACTGGATTGAAACGTCACCACCAGCGCCACTCAAGCCTTCAGCTTCGGACCAAGAGAGGTTACCTTTCAGCACTGCCATCTATTGGACAGCATTGGCATCATTCTCCGTACATCATTGTCGATGTACCAGAGAAAATTCCATCTTGCAACGAGCAGTATTGTCATCACATCTTCCCAAAATTATCATTGGTGTGGATTCTTGCTTTACAAACTCGGGCTAATCAACAACGCCCTTCTTTAGTGCTATGGCCACCAGAAACCGCGGGCTCTTGCCCGGGATGAGTTTTCTTTTCCCATCCACTGATGTACAGCATCAAAGCAATTTTTATTCATCAATTGCTTGAACACATCAACTACTCGTCTACCTAATTTCCGCTTTTTCAACTTATGTTTATGGATTTAACTAATTATAAGTTTAGTGGCCGTGCTAGTTGTTACCAGCAAATATCAACGTTATTTTTCTTGAGCACGTTTTAAGCTTTTTCGGCTTTGTCACTTTTCCTGTTCATTTGCGCGTGTTAGTCACAACTTGCTTGACTTTTTTGTCTCCACAGCGCTTTCGACGAAAAAAAATAATTGATGAATTTGAGATGACGTGGTCGAACCCTACCCCAACACTTCGAACGCTGATTTGTGGTTAATTCAAATGCTTCTTATCTTTTCAACGTTCAAAATTCTCCACAACATGATTACTCAAATAAGTGTCGTACGGACCATCATAAATTTAATTATAAAAAATGAAAACGACGACTTACAAAAAATATAAATTAAAAGTTTTCGTAACACGTAGAAAAATCAGAAAATCTCCTGGATGAAGAACTACACGAACCCTCTCACTTTAAGCAAACTAGTTCAAATAGATGCTTCACCATCATTCCAATAGTCTCAATAACAAGTTTTGCGCGCTTTTTCAGGGCAGCAGCAGCTGTTCTATTTCGATAGCTATCAAACCAGTGACATCAGTGATGAATTCGAGCTTGAACAAAATCGACCATCTGATTGCTTGAAACAAGATCCGCACGATGGCGCTCTTGAGCAGGATGAATCTTCACATGTTCCGACCATTGCCAGTAGACCCGATTGCGAGCGCAGAGCCTGTAGAGTTATGACGCAACAAATGTAATACATTTATTCCTGAATGGGCAGATCTCAGATGCATGTTGGACTTACTGGTAGGACGCGTTGAAATCATTGGGACATTCATAAGTTGATTGTTGCGTCACAGTGTTGTAGAAGTATTTTCGCTTTTGGGACTTGCTGAATGCTAACGACCAGGGGTCTAATAAAATACGATTTTCTTAAAAGCTACTCTGCAGCTGATTGACGTAGTTTGACGTCAAAATCACCTTTTGTGAACTTGACGAAGACCAGCCCGGTGGGTGGGTAACAGTGTTCGGTGTTGGCGATGACGTGGCAGGGTCGGGGAACCACCCCGCCCCCTTTTATACGCTTCATAGAAATCCTATAAACACAAAACAAGACACTTATTTAACGTGATGGAAACCCTTTCTTACCAAAATTCACAAAAATCACATGAAGAATTCTGACACAGTTTTTTACATTAAACATTTTTCCATAACAAGACAAAACAATAATTAATCAATCGAAATACGATTAAACTAATAAGCAAGTGGGATCTTTGCAATGATTTTATGAAGATTCAATGTCCATCAGACATTGTACCACGGACAATAGTTTTCATATGAAATACGAGACGAATGCAACAACCTGAAAGTGCTTCGTGAATGCTTTAAGGTTGAACCAAAGTTGAACTATTAAATTCTTATATTGTGCCAAATTACTTGTTGAAAAGTTGTTCGATTTCTTCAAGTCTGAAGATGTCCTTCACCCTAACAACATTAAACTGCGGACAGGTCGATTTGTTTGTGGCTTGGACGAACATGGAAGCCATCTGTAGCCTGCATGGTAACAAGTTACTCTCAATATTCATGGCATTTATGCCACATATGAGTGAGCACATCATACAAATAGTGAAATGGTTCGCTTTGAAATGTGACTTCCATTATCAGCATATTGCGGGTTCCAACCCCTTTCGGAACCACTACGGGCGTGTTTCAAACCACCCAGGATGACCAAGAATACACATAAACTTTTAACAATGTCTGTATGACAGAGTTGCAAAAAGAAACACTCTACTCTGCATATACGACATAAATTGGTTATTAATGAAACTCGATAGTTTGTGAATGCGCTTTCTTTGCTTTCTGTCAATTTTCCCAGATTATTGATCTGAAGATGACGATTTAATAAAAGTTGGTGAAACGTAAAACAATGGCAGCCCAAACCTTTCAGTGAAGTTCCTCTGCATGATATTGTCACCGATAAGCACCAAAGCATCAACGACGTGGAGCGAGCACACCCGGTGTTGTCCTCTGCCCTGTGTGACGTGCGATATCAGACCGGTGTCTAAGACTTTACCCACGATGTATCGTAATTGCAAAATTAACCCACAACACTTGAAATTGGTTTCTTACAAGATGCGACAACATTCCTGATGCCGACATACCTCGCCCTTCAATTCTTGCACAATCTCCACTTCGAGTACGCTGTCGCGTGGCAGTCTGCAGTTAACTTGACTCAAACGAGACCATTTCTTGAAACGGGCGTTCCAGAAGAAAATATGAGCGCCCTGCGCGCAAAATCGGAGATGATTTGAAAATGATTTTGAAGATGTTTTCAAATAGAAGCACAAATTGTTGAAGAACCATCGAAGTGTTTTGAAACGGATTTTTTCACTTAATCTTAAATTATGGACACAAAGTCAGTCAATTTTTTACTAAAGGGACACATCATATCACTTAAATGTTATTTGTTTACGTTAAAACTTAAAAATATCTCTGCTCTGTGATTTTAGCCCCACATTTCTAAGATGGAAACAAAAATATACTAACCGGCATTTCCAAATTATCTAAATACAAATTAATTATCTACCATTTAAATATCCAAATAATAAACAGAATACTTTCCCCCATGCATAGGATGAGACCACTTCTGGCACCGGAGATGTAACAGCGATAGTCGTAGACTCTATCAAGCTGGGAAAGGTTACTCGAGGTCAGGCCATCACACTCTGTCACAAGTTGACCTGGGTCATTGACCCCAGTCAAAGTTTTAAACTTTTCTCCGGGGTCACCTCGGGTTGGAGCAACCCTGACCTGGTCCGGGATTTCCCAACGCTTCAAACATTCCAACCTTGTTTCAGTTTGACGAAGCTCAACAAGATTTCTGTGTGAGAAAGGTATCACAACTTTAACGTGATAATTGGCCACTCAACATAAACATCATACCATGAATCAACATAAATGCTCATATGAGCAATATGAAATAACACTCACCTGTCTTTTGCATAAGCATGAAGTTTTGCCAGGGCCTTGCTCTGTTCCGCAGCAATTCTGTGTCAAAACAAAAGTAAATTTTAACAATTTTTCTCCACATTCATATTTCATGAACATGTCATTTCGTAGCCGACCTCTCATTCGAAGACTTCACATAGTTGAAAAATTCAGTATCATCAAGGAGGACATCTAGTGGCACAACAGACTTCACGTCTTTGCCCGGATTACTGCTCTTAAACTCGTTGATCGAATCGTTGATTTCCATGAGGTAAGCAAATATTTGCCTGTCACTGTCACGATATCCTTCACAGACCACATACCTTGGATATTTAAGATACAGCGGATTGTGATTGGACGAAAATGTGGCAACAATAAAACACAATGCAAATACCGTCAAGTGGCAAATAGTATAAAACGCCACAGTGACAGAAACTCATAGAAAATCGTAGAAAAAATTAGACTAGTTAAAATTAGATAAAATTAGGTTACATAAATTTAGGTATTATTAAATAAATGAAAACCAACGTATTGTGATATTTCGTCAAACTACTTTTGTGTTACAGTGAATGCTTGGTAACTTGAAACTGGAGGGAGCTTATAAAATATTTGAAGAAATCAAAAGTAGGTGATTTTGACATGACCTGTGTTTCTTAAGGTGTTTTTGAGAAACGAAACAGTCTCTTAAATTTCTCCAACAGTCAATTAAAATTTATGCTTCTGCGACTACAGCAGAAATTGGGCAGTTAGTCTTTAAAAGTCGCGGACTCTTAAAAACCTCTCAGCAGTCGCCAAAGTTAAATCCTTAAAAACATGGATATGACTATACAGGTGTTTTAGGATCAGTTATGACTTTAAGTTTTCTAAAAGTCTACGTTAATGAGCTTCCAACCTTTCAGAGTTAGCTGGTCTGCTCGTCACTGGTTTGAAAATTGAAATTCTCTTGAATGCAATCCTGAGGAGATAAACCAAACCGACCGAGAACTCAGTGAATAAATCAAAGGTTTTGCAAACGAAGCTGCCGTCTGTTCTAATGATTGAAAGAGCGCATAGGAACTGGCAGAGCAGAAGTTGTTTTGTAAGAATTTCCTGTATATTCTCGCGGCCTTCGACAGAAAAACCCTAGATGAGAAAAAATATTGAATGTAGCGGGTGAGACGGTGTGGAAGCAGGTGAAATTTCACTTACCCCGTCGGCCATCACAAAATGAACACCTTGTTCGTTTGTGTTGTCCAGGACAAAATTCTGGAATTCCTCCAAGTTCTCGCTTTTCATTATGTCCCCGTCCCCATCTGCGCCTCCCACTCCTACAAAATAAAAACAAGAAAATGTGATGTCCATGTTGGCGAAAAATAAAATGCCAGGAAAGTTGAAGAGGATTTATTCAAGGAACTCACCGTAATGAGGCTCAAATAGCTCTGGCGATGAAGCAAAAAATTTCTCGAGCTTAAAATCGTTTCCTCCTTTTAAAGTGAAACCAAATCCTTTTGTTTTCCATTTTCTCCTCCAGAGGACATACTCCGAGAAACCTCCAGGCCCAGCGCAAATATCGGCAAAGTAAAGCAGTTCGTTGCTGGACACACCCTAGGATGAGGTTAGACAGAATGAGTTTTCTACAAAGACTTTTATGGCAAAAGCGAAAGTGCCTCGTTGAAGGTGATTTGATTACTTTTGGGGAAGTGAACATGTAATCTAGGCAACAATCCATGTTCGCCATCTTCATCGCTGCTCTGTTTAGGAAAATTCCCCCCCTGATGGTCTCGTATGGATTCGATCGCATCCGGGCGTTCCGCATCTCTCCTCCTTCCAAATCATCAAACACCGACTACAACAAGATGAAGAAGTAACACAGAGCTGGGCATGAAGTTCACACAAAACTGACAGAAAGTGCAACTCTGACTACAACCGCAACCAGCTGAAAGCAGGGCAGGGCTTAGAGGAAAATGATAATACACGGCTACAACTTATGACTTGCCTTGCAAGAGAGCATGGTGGTGAGAATATCCTGTTCGCAGAATAATGTTTCATCGTCGATGGTCTCCTTTCTCTGAAGCATCAGCAAACAAATCAGACTCAATCAAAGGATGTTCACAGAGATGAGACCGTCGACTCACCTTCCCGTGTGTCTCCCACCCGGCCATCTCGTCTGCATCCGGCATCAATCTCCGATACTCTGGCATCCAATCAACGGCTTCGTTTGAGCTCGGAGGTCTCTCATCCTCCCAATCCACGACAACTTCTTTGTCCAACGCCTGCGATAAATTGGTTGCCACTGGTTACGTGGCTGCTTTCATGTTGGCCGAGATAGAATAGCACACATGTTTGCAATCAGTTTATACTTAACACTAAATCTAAACGTCTAAATGTTAATAAAAGTCATGGAGTTTCTGGACATCATTCCAGTCATAAAATGTGTGCATGACACTTCTATTGGTGAAATAAAAACACAGAAAGTTATTAAAATAACTTCACAGCCCGCGAACACACATGGTAGGAAAAACGACAGTTCCTAGTGGTCCAATGTTATTGTTGTTACAAAGCTTATAAAATCTTGGAGCGAAAATAGCTGAAAAAAATGAGCGACCAAAAAACAATTTATCCAAAGCAAACCTGAATCTTCAGCCCCAGGCCACGTCTTGCTCTCTGCTTTGACGCCGGCACGATGTCAACCCGACCCTGGGCATCTCGGCCGAGCCCAGAGCCGGGTTTGTAGCCCATTTTCATCATCATTTTCCCCGCCTTGTCGCTGTAATTCCCCTACACAGAAACAAAATTTATCACGGTATCTAGGAACTTAATTCCCCGCCCGATATGTGCGATCGATAACAACTTTATTTAAACGCATTGATCATGATCATGTTGCGTGCACTGAAGCTTCATGATTGATGGTTTGATTTAAAAGTATAATTTCCTACTTACCAGCTTCTTCATGTCTTCCATGCCTTGATGCCTGGGGATTGCTCCATCTGACGACTCATCGCCACTTCGTTGCCAATTAATTTCTAATAAAATTAAGTATTTTTGATGTTTTGGTTCCACAAGCACAAACAGTGGTAAAAGGATTAAAAACCATTTCTGGAAATCTTGTAAAACAAAATACTCTGATTAGTTGAGAGATGATTCATACTTCTCTTTTGCTTCATGGCTGGTTCATTGCCTGGTAAATTTGTGTTTTCATCCAATTCATTACTCTCGATAAAATAGCTTGAATCTAAGGAAAACAGAGCAAGAAAAACCTTTTTAAAATTAAAACTGTCCAAAAATTATATTGAAGTTACGAGTGATTACAATAAACAAAATATTAAAACAAATAAACAGAATACAAACGATTTCTAAGTCAATTATAGTAAGTACAGTTTGTATAAGATTGTGGGATAATTTATACAGCTTGCTTGATAAAACAACAAAGTTACTACTTTCGCGCTTTCTTTTCCCTCCTCGATTTCCTTCATCATCTAGCCCTGATGACAAATCAGACGATGAAGAACGATCTTCATCATCTAACTCCTCCCCCTCAGATTCTGATGAGCTCATGTTACCACAGTAGTGAGACATACTACAACTACACAGAGCAACCTACACCTGGCAACGAAAATAAGTTTCAAAATACGAGCGAAACACAGCAATTGAACGGAACTTTTCACCATGATGCGAGTTGTGATGGGTGGTATTGACGCACACAACACAACGGGGAAACAGATCTTACGGGTGTACAACGCTCTAATTAAGCCCACAGTATCAACGGTAGGATGAATAAAGCTCGATTAGAAGGTGGATGACTTGATGAAAAAAGACACAAATTGTTCGTCGCAAAACCAAGAAGCAAACAACAAATCACCACTAGTCGCAAGAAATTTTCAAACAATCATGTTCGATAAAGATCGTAAACACAGGCAAATTACTGAGTTAGTTGTACCAATAGACGTGGACCTTTAACATCTGAGTTCAAATTTTGGTGCAACAATACGACATGTTGTAGAGTTTGTGCAATAACGCAAATTAACAAGCAAGTACATAACGCAAACATAAATCACTTTATAAGGAAGCTTAATCATAAATAAAATTTTGCCTCAGTCGAGGAATAAAAACAAAACTTTGTCTTAATTTGGAAACAATTGGCCAAAAGGCATCCTAGATATCAAAAAGTATATTTAAAATTAAACTACAATTTTCTAAATTATAAAAGCAAAACATATGCCATAGACCGGCAAGATAGAATGAAATTCGATGAGGCAAGAACACAAAAAGCACAACAACTAACTTCTTTTGTGTTTTTTTGTTCGTATAAAGTTGACAAGGAACACTTTAATACTTAGATTTGATCACAAAGTCAAGGCAAGACGCCACAAACCAAGCTAATATTAAAGATTTCTTAAACCAGGTATCTTGCACGTGCCACCATCATGAGTGGCCAATTATCCTATTTGTTAAATATACACTTGCATTGCTCGTATATATCATGCATTTATAACGATATGAAAAGAGATTACTACATAAGCTCCACCTAATAAATATGCTTTGTAATAAGCAGTATTGTCAGAATTAGCAGAATAAAATGTCACAAGTATGTCGAGATGTTAACAAAGCAATTTCAAAAAAATCAAACACGTCCGCAAATTAATAGGTTTCCGAGTCACTGTCTTCGCCTGCCATTGTGACGTCGTCTCCTGCTTTTGTATTTTCCCCGTCCACAAATGCAGAAGAATCGTCGGACAAATCCTGTTTAAAGACACTTCCCATTGTAGAATGACGTTTGAGGGCAGCAAGAGAGCTCCTTCGCTTTCTGCACGACTCCAAACTCGACCGAATCGACTGAAGGTCAAATGACTCCGAGCCTAGAGAGGCAACCCTGAGCATCACCGCAATGATCATATCCAGACAATCGGCCACATTGGTGTTCGAGGCACACGCGAGGGCGGGAGAGAGACCGTCAGCGTCCTCGAGGTCAACGTTGGATCCCTTCTCTAGCAGCCGCATGGCCACCGATGTCAGCCCCTTCTTTGCCGCGATGTGCAACGCGGACTGGCCGTTGTTATTCTGAGCGTTAATGATCGATAAATCACTGACAACATCGAGGAGGATAAGCGCACAAGTTTCATTGCCGTTTAAGCAAGCGAGGTGCAAGGCGTTGTTGTTGTCCACGTTGACCAAACAGCAGTTGGCTTTCGCCTTCAATAAAACTTCCGTGCAACCTTCATGCCCGATGCGACACGCGAGCATCAGAGGAGACTGGCCAGTGCTGTCAGTGGAATCAGGATCGGATCCATGGGAGAGGAGGAAATGGGCGCAATCCGTGTTATCATTTAGCACACAAGCATGGAGTGGGCTTCTTCCTTTCGAATCTTTATAATTTACAATTTCATCGCCGAGTGTTTCCAGCAAACGATCAGCGCATGCTTCGTTGTCGTTGTACACAGCACAGTGAAGAGGACTGAACGTGTACCCCTCCATCTTCACAAACGAATCGTGCAATAATATAGAATCAACGCAGGGTTCGTGACCTTCGTAGCAAGCGTAATGAAGAGGTGTGTAGCCATACCGATCAATAACATTTACAGATGCTGCCACTTGCAGCAGTGTTTCAAGCATGCTAGCATTACCACGTATTGCAGCAAAATGCAGCGGGGTACGGCCGTTGTGGCTTCTTGCTACCACAGATGCAGCTGCATTGCCAATAACCTGATCTGTGGTTTCTGAATCACCGTCATTATCTTTTGAGTGCTTTGAACTTGGAGATTGTTCTTGCAGACTACGATGTATCAGATTTCTGACAATGTCTTCATTGCCAGACACAGCACCACGATGGATGGCTGTGCATCCAAACTTGTCAACCGGCCAAACAAATGCGTTTCGCGACAGAAGAAAATCAACAGCTGCAAGGTGCCCATTTGTAACACTGAGCATAAGAGGGGTGCATTTGTCAAGATCCCTTGCATTGATGAATCTGCTGATATCACCGCCATCATTTGTAGATTGGTCTAACAGAGCTCCTTCAACCAGAAGCTGCATGCATTTTGTGTGACCTTGGCTGGCTGCGGCATGGAGAGCAGTACGTTTGTTCTTAACATTTCGCTGTGCAACGCACGCACCTTGCATCTGCAAAGCACGGACACAATCTGCGTTACCTTGATAAGCAGCGAGCTCCAGTGGTGTTCGACCTTCGCTGTCGTATATGTCCAAGTTTAAAAGATATTCCGCCAAATAAATGACGACACTGATGTGGCCGTAGTATGCACCGAGGTGAAGAGGTGACGTGAGAGATGATTCTTCATCGTGCGTTTCCTTCAATATATTGTTGTCAGCATTAATGAGCTGCTTAACCACAGTATCGTGACCACAGACAGCGGCATAGTGCAAGGCTGTATAGCCCTGGTTGTCAGTTGCCAACACATTAACATCTCTTTCCAGGAGCAGCTCCACGCAGCCTCCGTTGGCGTCAGTCGCAGATGCGTGATGTAGCAAAGTCCTGCCATCTTTATCCGCGTCATTCAGATCTTTCTTGAAATCTTCACGCCTCAAAGCACCGGTTATCAATCGTTTCGCGCACTCTCGCCGAGCGGAACTAAGTGCATAATGCAAAGGAGTGCGGCCAGCGGCATCACGCTGTGTTATGGTCGACACGGCATCGACATAAGCCAGAAACACATCTAAGCACTCGAGGGAACCTCCACAAGCGGCATAGTGCAGGCAGGACCTCCCTTCTGAATCACACATCGCCACAACATTGGTTGTAGTGATCCCAGCTTCTTCCGAGGCGTGAGCATTGAGTAATTTCCTGCAGCAGTTGACGTGGCCACGGATAGCGGCGATGTGGATTGCAAGTTTTCCTCCTGAGCCGTGCTTGGCAGGGTCCGCCCCAGCTTCCAGCAAAGTAGTTATGAGCAATTCATGCCCATGCTTGGCAGCAACGTGCAAAGCGCTGTTGCCATGGTAATCTACCGCATCTGCCCGTGCTCCGTTATGCAGCAACGTTTGAGATCGGGTGAATCTACCGTGAACCGCAGTCATGTGAAGAGGCGTTTTTCCTGCGTTGTTCTGGCTGTTGACATCAGCACCACTGTTAACCAACAATTCCAAGCAGAGAGCACCATGAGATGACGCAGCGGCCAGATGAAGCGACGTGCAACCTTGATCATTCGTGATATTGGCATCCGCTCCTGCCTCCAGCAGCTCGTGAACTATCACATCTTGACCATTGAAGCATGCCAAATGCAAGGGGGTGCATTTCTGGTTATTCTGCATGTTTATATCAAACCCCATATCTATAAACATCTTGACAGCTGATATTTGACCGGCTGCTGCTGCAGCGTGCATCGGTGTGTCCCCACAACGTTTGTCTCGGCAATTTATCTCGGCTCCACCAGCAACAAGAGCTTTAATGATCTCTGTGTGTCCCATGTACGCAGCCCAGTGAAGAGCTCTTCTCTCCTGCCGATCGTAAGCGTGGATGTTGGCGCCGTTTCTTATTAAAAGATTGACAATGTTGACGTGGCCGCTGAACGCAGCATGATGTAGTGCCTGGCGCCCGGCTCTGTCTGAAAAATTCAGGTTACTTAGCTGAGGAATGAGAAGCTCAGCGCATGCCACGGCATCGTTAGCAGCAGCCACATGAAGGGGTGATTGCCAAAGTTTATCACGAGCGTTAACGTCTGCCTGGTGCTTCAACAAGGTATTGACTGCGTCTTCTGATTTCGAAGCACACGCTCGATGTAGTGGAGTGAGCCATTTTGAATCCTTGGCGTTGATGCGAGCTCCGCTCAGAATGAGCAAGTCTATGATTTCAGCATCACCAAGGAATGCCGCCGCATGCAGAGGAGTTCTTCTCTCAGAATCCGAAACATTCACGTCTTCTTTCTTGTAAATTAAGGAACGAACTTCATCAGCATTTCCGTTAAAAATTGCCTGAACTATCAGGTTCTCGTCACTGAGGCTTGAAATTATTGCTTGAGAAGCGAGAAACGACTGCATAGTTGCTCCAACACAGCACACTACTTTTTAATTAACTTCTCTATCATCCTGAAAAACACAAAAGACCAATTCAAATTTCAGAGTAATTTTGTGCTTGTGCACCAAGCTGATTTAAACAAGTGGACATGGACATGGACAAAACCCAGTTTAAATGAGCAATGGACTGGGTCAAGGATCGTAACGCTAGCGGCATAAAATTGAGCAAAACAGCTTAACATATAGCATGCAATTCGTTTAGGCAGCATAAAAAGTATCATACACTAGAAAAAGTGGTGACCATAACGATAACTGCATCAAACTGTTTCAACAAAGAGTAACAAGTACAAGTTTTACATGCACAGGTAAACTGGAGTTCTTCTAGCAGCCAAATTGGACCTGAGCTGGGCTACAATTTGTTTATTTCCCGAGATTGTAACACAAGTCTGCACGCGCGCATGCGTTAACTTGATACTAGATCTTGACAAAGTGAATGCAGAGAGAAAAACAGTTGTAAAACACCGGCTGGCTATCATGAAGAACCACTAAGTCACATGCATTAGGCCCATCTGCCTTGAGCCGGTAACATGTGGGCGTCCAATCATAGTTGCGTCCATCGATGGCCACACTGCGGGTTGGTGCAGACAAAATATAATCTCATTCCTTCTTCATCGCGCGTCGATTGCGACTGAAAAAATACTGCCTCCTTGTGGTGGCACCTAACACAAAAACAACCAATTTATGATCAATTAAAAAACTTATTCGATTGAGCAGTAAATAAAAACAATGGTGAGTCGGGCAGAGCTGAGGAATTACCGCACCCGGTATACATGGGGCATCAACTTACATGGGGCACGAGTGATCTTTCGTTCTCGGGAGCGTGGGATCCTGGGCAACATCGGCTATAATCTGAGTCAGCTCGTCCACTTCATGCACAATCTTATTCACATAGATGCACATGTTGTCCGCCTCCATTTGGAAATCACAGTTCCGGCACTAAACCAATGCAACATATGTTAGCTTGGATGGAGGAAAACCATTCTGTGATAAAACCTGTGAAATTCTGAATTCGCTGCAGCATGTTAAATACAAATTTAAATATATATATATGTATATATATTAAGCATTTTCAAAGATAAATATTGCATTCTCTGTAACTATGGTTAATTTTCTATATTCTGTTGACAAACATTATTTTTGGGCACCTATATGGAAACATGGCACTGAACGTCGTCAAACAAAAATCTAAAAACTTGTTGCATACTTACAGAGTACAAGAGAATCTTGTTTTGTTTGTCTTCTTTGGGGTACAACATGTTGTTACTAAAAAATAAATGTACACGTATATGACAAATGCTTAAATACATAGACATATACCAGCAAACTAACACACAATCTGACAACTGTATACCATACGTGTGGGTTAAATCACAGCAAAACTACCAGCTTCATTGTGAGTTTGATGCTCAACCTGCCGCACATCAGTGATAACAATGTCTACAATGTTCTCGCCACAGAAGCCTATGTTCTAGTATATTCTAGTTCGATGTTTCGTGGAAGTTCATTCTATTTAATGAACCTCCACTGCATATAATATATACTATATACAGACTGCAGACACAGTATAAAGAAGGAACGACAAACGACACCAAACAAGTTACCAACCATTCTTGACAGAATTTGATTCCCACAAATCCGGGTCCTTCACTGGCTATGTCCATTGTTACCAAACAAATGAAACATTCACAAACTTTAGTCTATCACAACACTGCAATATATACACAAATTTCATATGTATAACTAGTGTAAGGGTACGATGGGTAAATGTAACAGACTCACAAGTCTCGGCTTTTGGCTGCAAACAAAGCCGATGGTGGTATAACAGTTGTAACTAAAGTTAAAATTTGCCAGTAAATGAAGATGGACCCAAAAAAACTGACTGCAAAATACAAGTGGTTCAGTTTTCACCAAAACTGCCAGGTCAATGTTTTCAACATGCTCATAGAAATAGATTGTTTAGGTGCTACTTGTGTCATTCATAACGATAATTATTTCCTGATAAAATGATGATTAAAAGACAATGACATCAAATGACAAACCGCGCAACCTTCTCCATTGAGCATATGTAACGTGACAGAGAACGAAAACAACTAAATCGTTGAGGAAATGACCAATATCCGACACACAAATAACGCTTACAACAATCTTAGAGTAAATAATTCTTTAGTAAGTATCTGTTTCCACTCTGCTCTGTAAAAATCAAAACAGTTCCACAACCATCGTTAACCATTAAGTGACCTTTGTGTGGTTGTTTTGGTAGGAATATATGTTCTAGAAAGAGCAGACAGCTGGACAAAACTTGCGGTCATATGAAAGTAGGACTATATGTTAATAAGTTATCACTCAACATAGTTAACATGGACAAAACTAAATTTGTGATCTTTTTCACAGAACTTCCTCCACCAAAATTAAAATGCGCTGAAGATAACTGAAAGAGATAAAAGAATCAAGTTCCTTTGAATTCACTTCAGCAAAAACTTATTTTGGAAAGACCAGGTAAAAACCATGCTATAAAAAAATTAAAATGAATGAAAGTGTATATAATCATGAAAATACAATAATAGTATGTATGTATAATAGTACATATTATTATAATTGTATATATAATAATAGTATGAGTGTTCGCTTATCCTGTATAATTCCCTATTACAACCTCATATCAGATTTATATATGTCTATATATTTAATCTCTATTTAGAACAATACCCAAAGTACTTTTGAACCAAATTCAAAAACTAAGCAAAAACTTTATAAATACCGGTATTACATAATACTACAATGAAACCTTGAAATACCTGGACAAGCTGCAGCTTTCTACAGTTTCTCTCCAAATGCTATATTTCTGCTAGAAACTTCAACCAGAACCAATCAATATTTGAATGGGGTCTTATCATAGGGTTACCGTACTTCCGGAATTTCCTGAACATGTCCGGAACTTCTGTGTTGAAATCTGTGTCCGGAAGTAAATCTAAAAAGTGCTCTAATGTCCGAAATTGTAGCATCTATGTTTAACTTGAAATGATGTGCACGTGTTGTGAAAATGAAAATTTCAACTTTTTACGGACTACTAGGCTCCTTCTATAGGCCTATCGGGTAAAAGGCCTAGCCTCAGCGCTAGTCTAGTGTGATTTTTCAGTTAACTTTCCTTTGTGACATAGTAATTTTCATTATTTGGCAATTACGCGAATTGGATTTTTTATTTTTGGAGTCATTTGACAAGGTGAGTGTATTTTGTAGAATCAATTTTGCTTTTTGCTTTACAGTGACTCACCTATCTTCGTATTTCGTAACTTTTATGTGGTGTGTGAAGCGAAGTTGGTCTTATTTTAGTTAAGCGGAAAAAGGTTTCATATTAATGAAACAGAAAGTTGTTGGACTAAACAAATGTGGCAATTCTGTACTTTTTTCCCTCTGTGACAGTGATGCTGTCTTGCGGAAAAAATGAGCGTTCGGATTGGTAAGATATAAAAACATTGTTATTTCGTTATTTCATCATGCTGTAAAGGTTCCCTCACAAACATTTATGAAAAGTACATGATACAATACGTATCAGAATTTTTACCTTTGAAATGCAGAAAATTTTTGCCCGACTTAAACTTGGTGATGATTTTTATTACTTAAACTTCTGTTACAGTGCTGTGATACGGAGCTAGACTTTGTGCAAATTCTGATAAAAAACACATACAGACATGGCTTTTTTTTCTTTATACTTTCATATTTTGTATCGCTGGTCTGTCAACCATATTGCAAATTGTTCATTTGCCAGGTCCATAATCAGATAGTGACTTGGACTTGACTCGGTGAACAGAACTGACTGGACTTAGGAATAGGACTCAATATGCCAGAGTTAAGAGATCATAAGAGACCGACCTACTTCCGACAAGCAAAAACAAGGGTTTTCAAACCTATAAGCGGAAACTGGCTGGTTACCGCATCTTGTTTTTTCAACCACCCTAAACTGGCGCCGGTAAAACTGTTTAGTCTGGCCTGCAAAACCACAGCCATTGCTTCAAGTTATTTCATAAGACAGTAATGTCGTAGACATCTTAAAAAGAACAAAATCAATCATGCATCAAATATTCTACCATAGTGTACTAAAAGATATTTCAGTAACGCACACGTAGGTACGTTAAAGAAAATAGGTTACCAAATCGAAATTTTAACAAAATGTTACTTAGTATATACACGCAGTATACGTGCTTATTATAACAATAGCAGTTACATTACCACCCTGACAGCTCAAACTAAGTTAGCTTAGCGAGCTGATCCACTCAGTTAAGCCAAATAAATGCACTGCTTGTGAGAAATTTCTGCATAGATGCAGTCTAATGCAAAACCACACAATGAATTACTTTTTACCTTTGCTTGCAGACTGAGACATCCTGTACTGTTTACTCACCCGTGACCGAAACAATTCACTCATTTTACGAACAATGAACTCGAACATTTTACGCCGCCGAACAATGGTCATTGTTCTTCGTCGTACTATATCTTTCAGTATACTATGATTTTACACAGATTCTATTGTAGGCCTAGGATTAGCAATTACTTTTTGGCGCGGCCCAAAAAATAGCCCTAGAGTCTAGCCCCCATACGTTTCATGACCATAATGTTTTCACCAAATACAATATTTTAATTAAAACAGCTCAAAAAATCTGTGATGGGCAGAGAGGTACGTTACATAGGCCACTTATATCGGTAGGGACTTTAGGCAGATGGGTCAAGCAACTGCACCGATTGTGGCTATAAAGTCCAACTGTACATAAGCTCTGTCGTCCATAAGATGTCCATGATGTGTATGGCTGCAATGCTCCTGATATGTTTATGTTTCTTTTTAATCTTGTCTGACAATTTCCTCCAAGGGTCTTTACTTTACACCTTGAGAACACGTCAGACGTTTACATTTGAGCCGATCATTTGCAAGCTGTTCCAAGATTTTACAATGGATGTTGCAAAGTTTCAAGTTTGATTTAATTTAAGGCAGTCTTTGAAGTGCTTTTTCCTTTTCATGTTTTAGCTGGGAGAAGACGACTTGTTTAGGGAGGTAGTTATCTGACTTGCAGTACGAGTAGCAAGAGCAATCCATCTAAGTTGGTTTCTGATGACGGCTCATTCGATGCTGATAATGTTTTCCCTCTCAAGCACTTTGATGTTTGTGCAAGCTTTATTTATCGTTAATTTTTTTGCAAGCAACGATAGTGGTAAACGTTTACTTTCTTGATATATCCTCGACTCATGTCTCGCTTTCCTACATATCATACGAGTACATAGTCCATGTTTCGCTTTCGTAAGCTTACATCTAGGCAACCTAAACACGAGTAGGCGTAAGCATTCTTTTGTGTAAATGGTTTCTATCCTTCCAAGGCGCACCGTTGGAGAAGCTTGTCTGGTTCATGGAGATGCTCAATACAACTGTTTTACAGGAAAATTTGAAAGCGGAAGAGTTCATTTTGAAATAGCAAAGCATCAATATCATTGGCAGGCGTTTTGTCCATGGTTTGGTTTGGTATTTTATTGGCACACTCAATAATAAGTCTTACTTAGTACCAGCAGGCCTATTTTACGGACTAAACTAGAAAATGTCAGAAACTCTACAGGTTACTGAAGTTTAATCGAACCTGTTTTACGCTACTGTCAAAGCGTCCCTTCATTCCCATGTCAACGCCACGTGCTAAACCGTTTTATCCAGCTAATCTCCAATAGTGCTGCCCAAGGCAAAGTAAATTGCCTATAGTGAACATTAGCTTATACACCCACAAACTTTTCCGTGGCACTTTGGTCTCTATTGTCATCCTTTTCCGTGAAAACATCCCCCAGTTCTCAACTTACTTCATTCAGAAAACGCTTTTAGCCGACTCATTTCACTTCAAACACACTAAAGTACTCGGAAGATACTGTTTCCATCGTTTTCCAAGTTGTGACGTTATAGTTATGTATCTGCTATTTACCGCGCTATTATTACATAACTTCATACTTGCCATAAGTTCATTCTCAGTTCACGACATAATTGTAAACCTATCGAAGAATAGTTGATTGACTATTATCTATTCCGTAAACATGTTATCTACCCTACACTTTTAAATTCATTGTACTAAGATAACCTCAACATTGTCGTCTTATTTTGTAAACATTTTATCTACATTGCATTGCGAACTCGCCGATATCGAAATAACTCGTGTGCGATTGATAACTTAATTGGCGACATGTTTATCCGCACGATTGACCCCGTAATAACCGCATTGTCATTCTAAAAGTAGAAAATGTTGATTGACATTTATTTCTTGTATTGAAAATTCTCTTGTTAGAACTAACGCCTAACCTGTAAATCTTCGAGTCTTAAAGTCCAAATCATTTCCTGTTATTGATAAACGCAATTGCGCCTCAAGTTGGAATTCTATTTCTTTAATTCTCCCCTCCAGTGTATGTACTGTATTGAATGTTGAGCTTTGATTTTTCAATTTAGAGTTTTGTGTTAGAGAGAGTATAATCTCCCACGCTTACATTAGCTATTACATCATTGGCGATTCTGTATTTATCATTACATTTCGTGCTGTGGCTTGTTGTATGAAATTTTCCCAAAATCATTTTCCTGTAGCCTATAGCCTGTTTTTGTACTTCGCATCAGTTCAATGAGCTTGCATTTGATCATCAGCCATGCTACTGTCCGGTATTATATCTAACGTTAGCTCTAACAGTGTAGTTATGTGTGATGATTAATTTCCAGATTCCCTTTCCTCTGCAGTTTTACCTCATATTTATACATCATATGTTGCATTAATTATATTGGTGTAAATGACGTACTTGAACAATTTTGCTAAGTTTCAACACCAGGTTTCTCAGGCTCCTGTATATTTTCTCCGATTATTCTCAGCAAATTTGTACCAAATATATCGAAGAATTGTTATGACCAGCTTCCGATGTGTGTGAGAAATGCTCACCGATTATATCGCTGTAGTACGTGTATATATACTGGTACATATTGTCAGTATATTCATTCTTCATTCACTCAGATTGTTCTACGATAAATTTCTGTGTTCATCCACCAACAGTCTACTTATTAGATTACTTCATAATCATTAGTTACATATCATAATCATAATTAGTTCATAATCATAACTTCATTAGTACAGTCTACTTATTAACAGTCTACTTAGTAGATGAATCTCGGTGTGAAAAGAAAATATATAAGATAAGACAACAGCGGTATACGCTGAACAGAGTGCAGCCAATACTCAACTTAAAGCACTCTTCACGCTTCTCACTTCACCATTCACCTGCTTATCGTTCCTTAAAGATGGCGGAAAATTAGCTCCAAACGATTTGTCTTAAACGCGCGATTTGGCTGTACATAGGGCGGCATAAGACGAGAGTAACTATTTCACCGTTAATAGGTCACACAGCCCGTTGTTAAAGGTGAGTAGTTAGCAGAATGGCCATGCAACAAGTTGATTTTAGCTATTTTAGGTTTTATTGGAGTTAGATTTAGATTAGGTCACTATGTTATAACATTTAATTTAAGTTAACAAGAAACTGTGAAAAATAGCTTCGAACGCACGATATTTACTGGTGAATTAGTGTCAGTCGTAAGATTTTTATGAATACAGCAGACTCCGAACTCAGCGTGTGGTTGACTGTTTATTTCGTCATAGAATCACCTGATGTTGTAATTACTGCCTACGTGCAATTCTTGCTTTCATCTTTTTTTCTTCAGCCGCAAGACGTGACTTGGCTGGTCTAGTTAAAATGGCTGCTGCAAGATTATTGTTTTTTTGTTAAGGTAGGCTGGTAGGTAGGTAATCTTTCCAACTGTTGTTGTTGATGTTTTGGTATTTCTAAATCTAAACTTTACCTTATAAATGCAGGTTGATTTAAATACTTGTAATAAATGAATTGAAGGACAGATTGACTTGTAACACATTCTCGCTCAAATCGTTTGTTATATAATGTTAGGGTCAAGTTGACCAGTTGACCTTCAAAAAAAAATATGACCTTCCCAGGCAAGCCACATGCAATTCTTTATGGGCAGACATTTCTGTGTTGAACACAGCACAATCGTCAGTGACTGGTTTGCATGGATTATTGTGGCCATTTGCGAACGTTGGCAATAACTCTATACTCAAGCAGTCCATCCAAGGGTTACCATGGCGTGGTTCCCTCGGAAAACGTTCTATTTGCAAGGTCTAAAATGGTTTAGAATGCATTAGGTTTTGCAATTTTTTTTAAATACAGTTTTTTTTCAAAGAGTTAATTTGCCATCTTTTAGCGCCATTTTTTGCATAAATTGGCTTGTTACGTCTGTGACGTTTCAGTTGCCTTAAATATGTGATATTTTGTGCCAGTTTATGTCATAACTTATAGGCTATAAAATATATATCTAATTCTAAAACCTTCAAATAGGCTTATATGACTGTTTTACATAATATGCGACGAATGGTCGACCTTTGGGTAGTGTAGATAGGGCAGGCCCTGGGAAAAGAATTTCTTTTAGGGGGCGATCTTCATTCTTTGCATAAAAACGTGTTACTTTAGATGCCACCACAAGCGTAAGTCAGGTGAAGGTAGACATGAATTTCTTCTTTGCCTTACTTAATAAATTTTAACCTACGTAGATATAGTCTGTTGCTGTAAATGACGTAGCTACTTGAACAATTTTGCTAAGTTTCAACACCAGGTTTCTCAGGCTCCGGTATATTTTTTCCGATTATTCTCAGCAAATTTGTACCAAATATATCGAAGAATTGTTATGACCAGCTTCCGATGTGTGTGAGAAATGCTCACCGATTATATCGCTGTAGTACGTGTATATATACTGGTACATATTGTCAGTATATTCATTCTTCCTTCATTCAGATTGTTCTACGATAAATTTCTGTGTTCATCCACCAACAGTCTACTTATTTGCAGTGTAATCAAGTCTGTAGTTACCAGGACTTCTGTAAGCAATACTTATCAATAAAACCATTGAAGGAAAAGTATCAGAGTGCTACTGAGATCTGTCAGGAATCTTATCACAACACGCATCCAGGTCTCAATTGGAAGTTGACGCTGACGTTTCAATATCATTGGAATTGATCTGCTATTTCTACATCAGTAGATGAATCTCGGTGTGAAAAGAAAACATATAAGATAAGACAACAGCGGTATACGCTAAACAGAGTGTAGCCAATACTCAGCTTAAAGCACTCTTCACGCTTCTCACTTCACCATTTACCTGCTTATCGTTCCTTAAAGATGGCGGAAAATTAGCTCCAAACGATTTGTCTTAAACGCGCGATTTGGCTGTACATAGGGCAGCATAAGACGAGAGTAACTATTTCACCGTTAATAGGTCACACAGCCCGTTGTTAAAGGTGAGTAGTTAGCAGAATGGCCATGCAACAAGTTGATTTTAGCTATTTTAGGTTTTATTGGAGTTAGATTTAGATTAGGTCACTATGTTATAACATTTAATTTAAGTTAACAAGAAACTGTGAAAAATAGCTTCGAACGCACGATTTTTACTGGTGAATTAGTGTCAGTCGTAAGATTTTTATGAATACAGCAGACTCCGAACTCAGCGTGTGGTTGACTGTTTATTTCGTCATAGAATCACCTGATGTTGTAATTACTGCCTACGTGCAATTCTTGCTTTCATCTTTTTTTCTTCAGCCGCAAGACGTGACTTGGCTGGTCTAGTTAAAATGGCTGCTGCAAGATTATTGTTTTTTTGTTAAGGTAGGCTGGTAGGTAGGTAATCTTTCCAACTGTTGTTGTTGATGTTTTGGTATTTCTAAATCTAAACTTTACCTTATAAATGCAGGTTGATTTAAATACTTGTAATAAATGAATTGAAGGACAGATTGACTTGTAACACATTCTCGCTCAAATCGTTTGTTATATAATGTTAGGGTCAAGTTGACCAGTTGACCTTCAAAAAAAAATATGACCTTCCCAGGCAAGCCACATGCAATTCTTTATGGGCAGACATTTCTGTGTTGAACACAGCACAATCGTCAGTGACTGGTTTGCATGGATTAGTGTGGCCATTTGCGAGCGTTGGCAATAACTCTATACTCAAGCAGTCCATCCAAGGGTTACCATGGCGTGGTTCCCTCGGAAAACGTTCCATTTGCAAGGTCTAAAATGGTTTAGAATGCATTAGGTTTTGCAATTTTTTTTAAATACAGTTTTTTTCAAAGACTTAATTTGCCATCTTTTAGCGCCATTTTTTGCATAAATTGGCTTGTTACGTCTGTGGCGTTTAAGTTGCCTTAAATATGTGATATTTTGTGCCAGTTTATGTCATAACTTATAGGCTATAAAATATATATCTAATTCTAAAACCTTCAAATAGGCTTATATGACTGTTTTACATAATATGCGACGAATGGTCGACCTTTGTGTAGTGTAGATAGGGCAGGCCCTGGGAAAAGAATTTCTTTTAGGGGGCGATCTTCATTCTTTGCATAAAAACGTGTTACTTTAGATGCCACCACAAGCGTAAGTCAGGTGAAGGTAGACATGAATTTCTTCTTTGCCTTACTTAATAAATCTTAACCTACGTAGATATAGTCTGTTGCTGTACAAAGATTTCTAATAAATTTTGTCTCTTTGAATATAAAAGTTGGCCAAAATTTTTATTTCAACTTCAGCCATTCATGCCTTCCATATGCAGGACGTTTCAAAATGAAAACTGAAAACAATTTTAAACGCTGTAACACTTTTCATGAGTCTTGTTTGTCTTTGCACGCCCATCTCAGGATCGAGCATTGCGGAATTATTACGTCATAAATTTTTGTGTATTGCCTCATAAGTTCTTGAAAACCATTCTATCATTTATGTGTGAGCGCAACAGTCCAAGAAATCATCTCATTTTAGCGAGAACTTCACTAAATAAACAATAATCACAAAAGACTAGAAAAAGTTTTGAAAACTTCCCCAGTTCTGGAGTTCAAGTATAGAAATGCAATTTCGCACAATGACTTGAAAGGATGGAGGTATGACGTAATAATCGCTATGTGTTCGACCCTAGTGGGTTGTGATAAAGTTACTAAAACCCTTTTTTTTCCGTTAATTTTTAACCGTGAGCCGTAGTTAGAAAACCAAGCCCAGCGTAAAAACGTTATTTTGTGGCAATTTCTTCAAACCGAATTTGTAGATATCTTTTAATGGTCAGTCAGTATCATACTCAGGCCTTCCATATCCTCCTTATTTCTGAGATTTGTTCTTATTTTCCTGGACTAACTCTTAGAAAACATTACTGTTCCTATTTCTAAGAAATGTCCTTGTCTTAAGCAATACTGTACAACAATGTTAAATGCAAGGGTTTTTTCATCTTATTTTCCGGCATTCCGTTTTATCGGCTGATGCGGGGATTTATGCATTTAGTGTTTTGCCACCAACATTTTGTGACGTCACAAAAGAGCAAAACGTTGAGCATAAAAAATTACCATATTCAAGTCAATTTGATATCGGTTGAAACATTGCTTCACCATTTTGTATCTTTTTGGTAGGAAAATCTTAGTTTATTTCCAGTCGTCCTTATTTTGGTTACCATATAGATCAGTGGTTCCCAACCTTTTTTGGTGTCGGGGCCGAATTTCAAACTTCATAGTACGTATGGAGCCGCATGAAAAGACTCAAGTAATTATAACGAAAATTTTAAAGCATGAAATCATGTACCAACGAATAGCAACACTAACAAGAAAAATAACACAAATCAATTTTATGTCCAACTTGGCATTGGCTTTGAGCTTTAACAACTTTGTCAAATCGAGGCGCAATTGTGGTTTAGGATTCAGGAGGCGGTTTATGATTCACAATAAGTAGACAATGGACCATTCACAGCAGTATAAAGTAGGCTACAAGGTGTAACTGTAAGATGTAAAATGAAAAATTTGTAAACAATTTTGACCTAACGCTATAAATTTTGACCAATTTTTGACTTTTTTTGACAACTCAAAAAATAATCGCCCTAATTGTTGCAAATAGATTTTTAATTTTTTTGTGGGATTTTCAGGGGTCATTGAGAGCCGCAAGAAAGCTACCTTTGGGCCGCATGCGGCTCTAAGAGCCGCGGTTGGGAACCACTGATATAGATGGTAGCCCTGATTATAAATGATCGTATCTATTGTGCTGAAGATTGACCGGTTTAAGGTGTATGGCTTAAAGATGTTTTTACTGCCACCGAGAGCAAAAAACTTTAATAAACGATATAAGAATAATTACATGGCTGCTTGGCAAATATGTTATAAAAACGTAGTTAACAAAAGCGACCGGCAGCAACAGCAAACAGTCTTGTACGCTCTCAGAAACAAATTAGAAGGCACAGAGAGTGTTTCAAAGCGTTACTGCAACCCTATTTTGCTGCAAAACGTTTTGATCGATATTCACTATCATGATACCACTGAAGCGACCCGGCATTTTGGTAAGTGTACGTGAAATATCACATCGCCGGAGGAGGCAACGAAATTAATCTATCCAACTGAAATTTTCTGTCAGAAGTACAAATCTTAACCTTCGGGCGACGAGGCCGCTGCTAGTACCAATAACTTCAGGGATTTGTGCGCAAGAGACATTGCGGTGAGTACATTTCATTGAGCAAAATGACGATGCTGCTAACTGAAAAATCAACAGTAATAAATCCATGATTTCTGGGTTTTCCCCAGTTCTACTTGATACAGATGCAAACTCGCTCAATATTCTTGAGGCTAAAAATCCAATATTTTGTGGACGACTAATAGTTGTTCCCTCATTCGTCACGCAGTAGTTATTCGACGGCCATTGGGTGACGCACAGGCTCTGTGACGTGACATAAGCGGACATCAAATCAAAGCACGGTTTGAGTTTGAAAATGTTGGTTTGGTTTTCAATTTTGAGGACACTTCGTTAGTTTTACACAACGAAAACTGATGCACTAAGTAGGCTAATAGGTTGCACAACGAAACAGCTCCTAACTAGTTGTTAGAAAGTAGAGGTTAATTTTGTAGTGAAGTTAGTTTTCAAATTTTGTGATAAATTTTCATGCATTAAATCGTTATAGAGCTAGCAATAACACTTTGCCTGTTTATGTGTTGGTAGAAGTTACTAATTTTTAAAAATATTATCAACCAAATATGCTTTTGTAACTACATTTCCAAGTGAAGCACTGGCAGTGATTTTGATAGTAATAAGAATTCTGATAAGATGTTTATAACCTTGAGTAGCTAAATGACCTTCCGTTATTAGGTACTTTTTGTCCAGAAACAGCTTAACAACAGACTAAGCTAAAGCCTTACATTTTACAATCTTTGGTACCGAAGTTGCTTTGTTGTCGTCATAATGTTTGGCCGAACGTGGCTCAAATGACAGAAATGTTTTTCATGCTCCGTTGAGAAAGGAGCGAGTTTTGTCTCTCTTTTATTTGTAAGAACGAGCTGAAAAAAGGCTTTATCATAGTTGCCCAGCACACTGCTAGGATGAGCTTAGAGTACGTTTGTTGGTTGTTCTGTTGGCGCGTAAACGTCTGCGTTTTAGATTGCAGCTCCCGGAAATACAGTTTTAGCGCTCTCTGACGCAGCGCTTGCTTATGAATAATAAGACTTAGTCTGATACTTACGCGGCAGCTATTAGAGCCTTGAAGATTCAGATATCATTAGCTGATTTAAACAATAGCAAACTTTTCCAGATCGCAAAAATCTACACCTAGTTTAGGGAGTTGTGTGCGCGTATTTTACCTTCGCATATATGCGCACCGATACAAGAGCAATGGACCAGGATATACAAAGCATTCTATACAGCTCCTTTGAGGCAGTTCCCAGCCCCACTGAGAGCGACGATTCTGGGTTGGGTCTCTCTCCCCGCTCAAATGAAAGAAAATTCAATTTGGAAAGTCCCAGTCATACTTTGGACATTTTCCCCCTAAGTTATTGTGGGGTAGACATAACGGAAGGGCCATTCAACGAGGCACAATATAATAACCTGAGTCTAAGCTTGGATCCCAATCAGTCAGACTTCAACGGCGCTTCGTTGGTGGATTTGGAAAACCTACTTGGACTAGCTGATACAGAGAAGAAAGATAAGCCATTGCAAGAAGGCAACGTTAAAAATCAACGAAAGTTGGTTGATAAAGTCACAAAGAAAAGAAGCTCTTCCAGAAATCCTGCACTTCAAAGGTAGTTATTTATTTTAGTTGGATTTATATGAATTTTTCGATTGTTAAGAGTTCTTAGAAATGAAATTTTTTAAATTTAAATGTTTTTTTCAAAACGTCAAGCAGCTTTGTTTTGATTGGTTCATGGTTTAACATAGATGCAAGCATTGTGTTTTATTCAATTTTCAGCTGGAGATTGGACCACTGCCTCCTTCCAAAAACTGGTAACGGCAAACCTCGTCAGACATCAACCAAGAGAAAAATGAATAACAAAAAAAAAGAAGGAAAAGGTATCATTACCATCTATGCCAGTTTTCATTTGAATTACTTAAATTTTTGGCAGTTTTCCATGTTTTTAAACCATTTTTTGATGATGATTTATTGTGATTTTATGTTATAGTTTATCCTGGTGTCAGGCCGACCACTGTTAAGGAGAGATTGGCTGAACTACGGCAGCAAAACAAGAGTGGCGTGGCAGTTAAGCAGCCCACCGCATTTCCTCAAATGCAAACTTTTGAGCAGCCTTGTGTGCCACGTGTTGCCTGCAATCAACCCACGGCACCCCCCATGGCGTCACCAACATCCCCTAACCCCGGCGTACCCCCACAACAGTTGTTTTCTCCCAAAAACACCCATACTGGAACTTACGTTTTGCCAAATGTAAATGATCTCATGTCCAATCCTCATCCTACTTGCAACCAACCATACCCACAACCTTTTGAGATGGACGCATATTGCCCTGCCCCAATGAGTTCGTGTGAAACCCAATTTACGTCCCAACCCTCTTTGTACCCTAAATTTTCCCCATACCCTCAAACTATGTCCCCAGCTACCCCACATTTACCCGACCCCGTTTACCACTTTCATGGTGTCAGTTATCAGGAGGCTAAAGTTTACTCGACAGATACATCGAATCCGCCATTCGCCTTGTCAGAGTATTCGACCGCATATTGTAAGTATGAGCGTTGTTGGCAATTAACAGATGACGTAGAAGTATATAATTGGCCAACTTTTTCATGTTTTTGCAGCTCAACAGAACCAAGGATTTGTTCCAGCTCCTGAAATCGCTGAATCCGCATATTACGGTAAGATGTCGCTTTTGTGGTTTGTAATCTCTTTAGGAAACGTCTCTAATCTTGTATGTTGATGCAGAAAGTCCAGTGTTGCACGATTACGTTGCCCATGACGACGTAAGGCAAGTTCAAAACATGTTACAAAACAAATTGGCTGACGTCAATGAAAAGAATCAAGTTGGCCTGGTAAGTTCTCTGAGCAAGATTTCTATGACATTTTGAGTTGAAACTGCATATCTTTGAGCAACCTATGTTAAGCAAACGGTGGTACAAGAACATTCTTGCAGTGATCTTTCTTTTTGCAAATACTTTGCCTTCAGGCCAGTAACCTCGAGTGCCTTACACCAGGTCAAAGCCAAGCTGCGTTAAGTGATGCTCATCCAATGCGCCTAAAAATTACCACCTCTCAAAATAACGACTTGTACTTAAAGGTCGTTTCGGTTTTTGTTAGTTTTTGATTTGTCGTGCGCACTGCGCTCGAAGAGTGATAAAAAACATTTGAATTTTTGCGAAACGATGATCATCTTTTATTTGATATGTTTCGGGGTTTTCTTACTGATTTAGCCTTGGCGTAGGCTGCTCGATCAACAACGTTTAATTATTACGTCATAGCTAAGCAATAATTAGTGAGTACATGATACATGTTGTCGGGATGGCATCGTTTTATTGGTTACCTCATTTCCGGTGCTGTATTCTGCGTTCGCGTTCATCATAAAAGAGAGCCTTCTACTGCTGATGGGTGATAGCTGGTGCAGTGGTATCGCGAATATTTGTTAATTTCTTGTAGATCGTTGCGAGGGTTATGGCCGTTGCTTTCAGCGTTAACTGTTCACACCAGACCACGCTGTATCCTGCGCACATCAACATGCGTTCTGCGGTTTGCCTTCACTGAACTTCATGTATTTTCGACCTTAAGGCGCGGTAGTGGCCCGAAACGGCTATTACTGTTTCCACTCGAAATAAAGTGAAATGTCGGGCGTATATGACGTCCCCACTTCTGCTTGTCGATTTCACTTTTGTCCCCGGTTCCGCTTTTACGAAGGTAACGATCACGTGTTTTTCTCGGTTCTGACGTCGCTGGCACGGTTTTGTGAATTTGAAAACTTTTGATTCACGCAGGTGCGAACGCAAAAGTCAAAACTACAGTTGACATATTAGTTTACCGACGTCGATGTCACAGGAAGCATCTTTTCATTCTTTCGGTTCATCTCTCGATTCTACCACCTCGCAGTAGTCGACCCCATTGCTTGAACGTTGTTTACACTGGCGACGTTTATCTCAGCGTGCGTGTAGTTCTTGGAACTAGTCTCATCGTAAACACATTGGTTAATAATTATTCAGCACCCGGCCTCACTTTAATACTATACTTCTCAATACAGCGATTTCTGATCAGGCTTTTTTAATTCTCGAGCTAAGTTAAAAAATTACTAAGATTACCGGGAAAGATTTCGTATGGCAAAAGTTTAATGGAGTTTAAAAAATCGCAAAAAAAATATTGAATTGTTGAACTAAAAATAAAGTAAATCAACATTTGAAAAACTCGGCCACTGCCACCAGTGTTATTTTAAACGACTCCGCGCTATTTGCATTGAAAATCGCGACTTTCTTGCCCCGTAGCCTCAGGCCATCAAGCGACATACATTGTCCTGGGCAGATCCGACGAAAACGTCAGTCGTTGTGATTTTAAAGCTTGTTTTTGCTGTTTCGTGGTAATTTGCGACCATTTCGAGTCGCGCGGGGAAGGCGATCTGCTCGCTATTTAATTTTGTGAAATTGGAGACGCGTTGGCTTCAATGCTACAAAGGATTTGACGGCCTGGCCCAGTCGCTCGTTGTATAGAAGTGGTTTTTATGAACAAGCCACGGCTTCACTGCTGCGGCCTCGGTGTCACGTAATTAATTCTCCAACAATCCAATAAACAACAGCTGCGCAGATCTCACCAAACAGCATGTCGCAGCTCTCCAAATTTTGTTTGTCTCAAACCTTTCGAACTATTCCTTTCTGACGTCACAATATCGATCTTTGTTGCGTGGTTGTCACCTTGATGGAGGGAAATTTAGCCCAAAATATTTTTACTCTGGTTTCGGAAAGAACCTAACAATTCTGACGAGAATTCATCATCGTCATCGTAAATCTGAGCACGATTATTGGCCCACCGATAACTTAAAAGCTGTAAAGTTCTTAATCTTCCTGGGAACACCGCAGTCGTTCCCACGCTCGATTACGTCGCAATTTTCAACTATTTTATCGGGAATATCTTTGAATTTATTTTTGGTCAATTTCTGGCAAATTATTTTCAGAAGTTCATGGAAATCCCGAAGTGCAGAAACATGTCGGTTTACTTCAGAGTAAAATGCTCAGATATCCCTGGAAAATCCAACTCGCGATTTATTTTCGTGCTTTGGTGCCGGGTCATAGTTGCTAGAGCGCATCGTAACAATCGAAGTGCATCGAGAGCCTAAAAATAGTTTGCATTCGAAACAAATACTACCGCTTTATCCAATTTGCAAGTATTTCCATACACGTCATAGAGGTGTTTGTTTGTGTCTGTTATGAGGTCATAGAGGTTTAATCCCGGGTTTCATTTGAGAACATTTGTGAAAGAGTTAAGCTATTCCGGTATAAAGCAAAGAAAACATGATGATATTCTTGCACAACAATTACGCGCCAATTTAGGATTCTGACGTAACAATTTATGGTTTAATATTGTTCAAAATCGTGCGAAATCAGCAGTTTTTAATCCGTTTAATTCTAGATTTAACCGAATTCGTGACCATCTTGCCATCTTTAATTTCCGGTCACTATTTTTTGTTTTCTGCTGATCGCAGACGTAGTAATTGTTACGTCGCAGTAGCATTTTGTGTCAGTCATATGATTGTGACGTAATAATCTCTTTCCAGAGCCCACTCTTGTTGGCGGTGGAAAGGAACCAACGGGACATGGTTGATCTTCTTCTTCGGACTGGAGCGGACGTAATGACATCCAATCAAAATCGCGAAAACGTCTTTCACCTTTCCATTAAGTCGGCCGAGATGATGGTGAGCATAGACATCTTATAAGTTAACGGCATTAACCACGCGATGATTCTACCCGCGTGCGAGCTTCCTGGCTTTGTGTTATGTAAATTTCTTGACTGTCTTTTTCTTATGACGTCGCATTGCGTTATTCAGGGCCTGTTGGTAAACCGTCTATCACGTGACCAAGTGAGAGAGCTCGTAAACGCCAAAGGAGGTCGACTCGGTGGGTGCTTTAGGGTAGCGAGGATTAACTTTGTGCTTTGACAGCGTGTAGTCAAATTAGGGGAAGTTCGATGTGAACATAATGGTTTTGAGCGAATTGTGTTTCATCTGACCAGGTCAAACTCCTCTGCATTTGGCCAGCGACGCAGGCAACATAGCGACCATCCTCATTCTGTTGAACAATGGCGCTTCTATCACGGAACAAGTGAGCATTGAAGCTATTGTTCGTTCATAATATGCACAGTTTACTATATTTAACTTCATAAACTTTCCCTAATCAATTATGAGTCAGACAAACAGCGAAGTGAACGACGACCTGGTCATTGTACAATTTGGAGCTATAGAAAGTAAAGAATTAAACGAACGTAAACAATAAAAAGAATGCACATTAGAACAATAGAAATAATCTTGATCATATTTTCTGAAATTTCCCAGGAAAATAGCGGCGGTCTGACTTCACTGCACATGGCGGTGAAAAAGGCGAATTTGGACGCGATTCAAGTCCTCCTCAATTTCGTGACGGGCGAGGGTCAACCACGTGACGTCGACAACCTGAAGAAATTCGTCTGCCAGACAACCTACAGCGGCAACAGCGCCCTCGATTTCGCCTGTGGTAGGTCACTTTGTGATGTAACAAAACATTATCGCGTCACAGAGAAAGGATTTAAAGAATTTTTTTGGTTCCAGAATTACACCAGAGCGCTGCTTTCCGTCCGAGCTCGAGCGCCATCCAAAGTCAGATCGTTGAGCTTCTTGTTAAAAGCGGGGCTGAAAAATCCAGCAATCGTCTTCCTCGTAACTCCTTGTCGCCGGTGAATACCCAGGTATGACCCAAGTTTTGAACAAATTATGTCGTCATACTTAGCATTTTTAGCGTCACAACACCCCATACATATTGCTTGAATGCTGAGGCTATTCCCTTAACCCTGGTCTCCTATTTTCAGCTTCACCAACTGCTTCGAAGCTGCCCCGGACAGCAGGCGGACCACGACCGTCCAGCACTGAGGCAAACTTCCCCCCATGGATCGCAAGGTCTAAAGTAGTTTCTGCTGTTGCAGAACTAAGCATTGATTTAATTGCGCGGGTTTGATTCTCATCTATTATGTCGTCATAAACGCTCACGCCATTCAGCTAGGATCGCCGACAGGTACGGGCAAGGGCGATTTCCATGGTGATAAGTCGATTAACGATTCCCCCGGTCGGGGTCGCCCTGGCTTGTTCCTGTTTTTATAAGATTTCTATGTACATATAAAACGAACCCGCCGCGAGTTTCTCACCGTCCGCTTCGTTCAAGAAGCGTCTCCCTCCCACCGAGGGTTTTAGAAGTCCGCCTAATTTGTTCAGGCGCTAACTTACCTTGATATTTCGCTTTTTCTTTTCGCGTTGTATATGTTTGCTTTGTGATGTCATAATAAGCTTCTCGAAGTTTAAACTGGTATCTCGATTTTGAGTGATCTATTATCGTAGTATTTCGCTTTTGACCTTGTTATATAATATTATGTGTTTTTTTCTGTTGCTTGTTTTTAACGCTTTATCTCATATAAATTTATATAATGATGATATGGCGAACAATTCGCCTCACCCTGTCCTCTTAAACCGCTTTGTAAATCTTGTTCATGATGACGTTGTTATTTGCATTATGTGGCTGTGTACTCGGAATAAAACACAACTGTACAGAAAACTGGAGAGTTAATTGATCACGAAGTTCACTGGCTCCGATCTAAAAAGGGACCAAATGGCAAACGATCGTTGAGACCAGATTAGACATTTCGTGTCGTTGATAAGCAATTCCTTCGTTTCTAGCCCAGTACTTTCAACAGTTTAACTTGCAAATGTATATAGATGGATCGGCGCCGATAACGATACGATATGACATTCGCAACACATATGGCCGGTTGTTACCGCCATGTTCGTCACACATGCCAACGTTCTGGACACTTGCGCAAGAAAAGGAAGGTACGTTCCGGGGATCTTGCGCTAAAAGTATCACCAAGCAACCGCGTAATACGATCTCTTTCCAGGAATTTCAACTGCGCAGAGTCTTCGAGAACTGAAGAGAATAAACTGTCCGTAAAACTCAACAACCCCTTATCTTAATTGCTTTGTAGGGTCACAATAACATCCAGGTCCGAAACTGACATACGAAACTGGGGGGAGTGACGTAAATGGCGCAATCTTTGTAGGTAAAAATGACTTTACAGAGCCATCTAGCGGATGAAAGGATTGCTTAAAACATAAAGCACATTTTGCCCCAGACGATAAAATCCTATCAAAAAATTGCCGAATCTTATTTGTAACGTGGCGTAATTGTTAGAAATAATTGATCAAATGGCGATTTAAACAGCATAATCCTTAAGTAAATGACCTTTTCCAAGAAATGTTGATTCTAGTTTAGCTTAGCCAGGAAAATAGATCGTTATTTCACAGAAAAGTCCGTACATAGGGCGAATCTATTCGTGCCTAGTTTCGTATCGGCCCATCCATAGCAGTCATGTACAGTTGGGACGATTAAAGCGGACAGGCTTACATTAAACCAGTGGTTTTCAACCTTTTTCATAGCGCGACCCATTTTAACAACCCAACAATGTAACTGACGAACCCCTTCCAAAAATTTTGATTCAGGCATATGTAATACATTTGTGTATGCGCAATAGCACAAAAAATATGATTCAAAATAGCATAAATTATGATACCACTCTGTTGGAAAAAATACTCATTTATTGAATTCATGTACAAGGCAGCAGTGAGATGGCTGGTGTCGCATCTTGGCGACGAGCTTGTCCACGCGTGGCGCTGTTGTTGCCAGAGCACATCTTAGATCTGGCTCTACTATTCGTTTATTCCTGGCCTTGTTCTTTATTTCCATCATCGTTGAGAAGCCTCGCACAGCCGGGTCGACGGAAAGGCATCAAAAGTCGAATGGCTGCGTTTGCAGCTCTGGGATAACAAGGTACCACTACCAATATGTAGACAAATTCTTCTCTTTGAAGACATCTTTTGTAGTTGAGTCATTTGTCAGGGCTATGAACTCCTCTTGGGTATTATCATCACCATTGAACATGCTGGCAAGGTCTGCGTCAGCGATCAGATTCGGATTTCTAACGAATGCCAAATCATCTCTTGTTATGTTGGGGAAATACCCGGCAAAGTCAGAGCGAAGAGATTGAAGATTATTGATCGACAATCTGCGATTAGACATTATCATCGAGCCACACGTCCTAGCAGGAAACATCCCAGTTTTGCCTTTCGTCATCTTTCTCTCCCAGAGTTGAAGTTTCGCCTGAAATGCCGATAGTACATCGATGAAATTGATGATTGTTTTGTCATATCCTTGCAAGGCAAGGTTTAACTCATTCAGTCCGCCAAAAATGTCAACAAGGTAGACTAAAAAAAAGAAAAAAGAATCAATATCAAGTCTCAATAAAAAAAGTATCAATCGTCTGATAAATATCTTATCCACGTGTTCTGGACGAAAGAGCTATAACGCACAAAAACTCATCCTTCATCACGCCATTGTGAATGTAACGCACGAATGCAATAAGTTGTGCACAGGATGAAACATCCGTGGAATCGTTCAGCTGCAGGGCAAACGGACCAGCTGACTTCAATTGATAAATTACTTGATCCTTGATGTCCTCAGACATCAGTGAAATCCTACATTGCACTGTGTTATCCGAGAGTGATTGTATATTCAACTTGCTCTCTGCTTCCTTTCCAAGTAATATGCGATTAATGTCTTTCGCACATGGTAGTATCAACTCTTCAGCAATTGTGTGGGGCTTCTTGGCTTTAGCAATTCGCAATGATACTTGAAAGGATGCCTCTACAGAAGCTCGAGTCCGTTGCTGGAATACTCCGGAGGAATCCATTCGAGATCGCTTCAAGCAATTTGCCTTTCGCTAAAAAAATGACAAGTCTTTATCTTTGCAGTCATTATGTTTCATTTCTAAATGCCTGTTGAGTTTTGTTGGTTTCATGCATTCAGCCGAAAGAACTTTCATGCAGAGTACACATTGTGGTTTTTCAACGCCATCAGAGACGATTGGGACAAATCCATACTTGAGAAATGATTCTGAATAGTTTTGCTTTTTCGCCATAATGTCGTGAAGTACCACCAATTCTGCTTTTTAAATTTTAAGTAAACTATATCACGACTCTAAAGCTGCTAAACAGGAGGGTCATTACAGGATGCTCGCTAACGTTTTACGGACTTGAATAAGTCATTTTTTCGCTACTTTACTGACTTTGGTATAAACCAGTGGTTCTCAACCGAAAAAATGTTGAGAACCACTGCTATAAACCAAGCAAGAAATAGAGCTCGTTAGCTCTCGGTAAACTTGATTCTGTATGAAATAAGCTTAAAATGTTCTTATTTCCTGTGAAATGGCATTAAAAAAAATCAAGTTTTATTTTTTTATGTCTAGCAAATGTTACCTTGCTCTTAACAGTCGCTTTGAAATTTCCTCAGGCTAGGCTAGCTACCTATGATTGATACCGGGAACTCAATAGTAAGCCTACACTGGCTTGCCTGGGCTATCATCTACTGCAAAAGTAATAGTCTAACTCGCAACTTGCTTCCTGGCTGCTCACTGTTTGAACATTCAACTTTTATTCAACTGTTTGAACATTCACTGTCAACAACAATCACTAATATCATTACAGTTAATTTTTCATGGTAATTAATTGGCATTCTCGTAATAGTTATCGATATTTAATTGTCGTCTTCGGGACCCCCAGAGAAAAGTCAAACGACTCACCCGGGAGTCGCGACCCCCAGGTTGAAAACCACTGCATTAAACCATTTATTTTTAAGTGAAATACCGAGTGTAGCTTCAGAGCAGCCTGCAGTGCTTAAAGTACTTTAAAAACAATTTAGTGAACCCTAGCATTGGGAAATTAGCGCTCGAGTACTTTCGAGCATAACTACATAAATGGTGCCCGAGTTGTACCGGAGTCAAGTCTGGTTCGCAACTTCGCTTCTTTATCAGAGCAAAGTTAGAGTTAGATTTCAATGCGTCTAGTATTTTAAAATTTGTTCCTGAGTTAATTACGTTTCTTTAATGAAATCGATATGGTCGCCGTGTGTCAGGTCTTTAACGTGTTACGTCACAATAGTCTCATTCAAGGCGCGGTATCCATGGTACTATTGTTGGGCGAACAATGCTTGACAAACCAAACAGAAACGCCAAAGAACATTCCAAATACATTGAAAATATTGTTGGCTTCAAATTATAACGCTGTTGCCGCCCTTGCTATGTAACGTTTCCAGTTTAAGCATCCCATTGCGCTTATACACTGTTTGATTTCAGTTATAAAATAAAGTCATTGGAGGCGACTACTTGTTGTATGTGCATTGTTGCAATTCTGTTGCACCATGAATCACAGCTATTCATCCATGACGATTGTTTCAACACGTCACAGTTTCCTTGTGGGCACCTCGAAATAACAGCGGTCAGGTTAAGTTACGTCACCGACATACTTGCGACTGTTTCGGTAAAGCACTCTGTTCCACAAGCGCATTTTAAACACGTTAAAGTTGTCTTTGTGACGTATCTCATTCTGAAATTATTACGTATGTGGTTTCAGTAAATATCGTAAAATTATTTTCGCTTTGACACAAAGGCTTAGCTTGGACGTGGCCAAACACGCGAAGTTGTTTGCTTGCGTTGAAGCACTTAATTATGCTGGTTTAGCTAAAGCTTGCTAATCCACTACCTGAGAATGCAGAAGAACGCTAGAATTGAAAGCTTAGCCTAGTTTTTCGACACTTTTCGGATTAGCATTAGTAGTTAGCCTGTGCTAGTTGCTGGGTGCTAACTGCAAACTTCAAAGGGCATTTAATGCTAGTTGCCAGCACGTGTTCTTATTCGTTCACAAGGTGCAAGACGACATTGCTAATACCATACCATATTTTAAAACCTACAGCTAAAGTGAAACTAAGCAAGTTCAAGCATCATAGTGACAACTCATGCATTTTTGTATCCATTTATCGATGGGTTACTTTCCACCGAAAACTCGTTCATATTTGATGTGTATGGTCGCTTCTGTGCGTAGGTGGTGGCTAATTTAGTCGATATTAAGCAGTAACTACAGTCGGATACATTTTTTCAGCCAAAATCAGCTCTATATGGCGAAGAATTGAGCTCAGAACTTAGCTAGCAAGTGCATCAATTAACAAGTTGATAAATTGATCAATTACCAAAATATTAAGTAAAATGTGTCTACATTTTAGTGCCGGTTTTGTAAACAGAAGTGCAAGTAAAATTTTTTGTGGTTATTAAGTTAATATGTTTGCATCAGATTAATTATATAACCATCAACCGGTTGTTCTGAAACTATTTCAGGGTCAAAAATACTCACATAATGGTGTAGGCTGCTCACATGGACAGTATAAATATCTGAGTGCTGGCTTCGACAATGTCTTATGTAAATTTGGGCTTGACAAGCCCAGATGAGGAAACTGTCATGACTAACCAGTGAGTGGAAACAAAAAATTATTCCAAGTAATACAAACTTTAGAGGCAAAAGCAATTAAATTGAGGTTTTGCCGGTGTAGTTCGCCTTTTTGGGCAAAAATATGAAGCTTGATTTTGTTGAGTGCGCCAAAAAGAACCCTACTTTAAACTTTGCGTACGATACATTTACCACAAGAACACATGAGTACATATTCTGATTTTCTGTCAACCTGACATTAAAATGCTGGTAATAATCGGAGAACAAATCTGCTTTGCTGCCGGTTAAGCAGCAAAATGTAGCCTCGAAATAATTGCAAGGTTTGTCCAGAATGGCTTCTTTCAATATATTTGTCAACGAAAAGAATTTGGTGAATTTCAGGTTTTACTTCGGGGACATATCGCGAGAAGAAGCCGAAATGTACCTGAAGAATCGCGGAAAATGTGACGGCACTTTTCTAGTTCGTGGAGGTATATGTGTGACCTCATAATTTCAGTATTGCGTAGTGAAACAATTAACAAGGCGCGATTTACAGCGGCCTTGTGTCAAACAGGTCCGGGGATGTACAAGCTGTCTGTGATTTCCAGCCTGGGCGGCGAAAGTCGCTTTTTTCACTACATTATCCAGGAGAACTCGGATAAAACGTACAACATCGGCCCAGAGTGTTTCTTTTCTTCAGTTGTTCAACTCATTGATCATTACAGAGGCAAGTTGGTTCAACTGAGCGATGAACGTGCTTTTGTTATATTCGCCCATATTCCTAACCCCATCCAGTATATTAACAGTGTAACTAGATTGACAAGGGTAAACTGTTTATGAAATTTCAGATGATTTCACGGACATACAACAAAAACTGACCGTTTCTTGCCCACGAATGGACTATGAGGTCACAGAAGACTTTGTCACGATGGCCCCAATTGTCCGGGACGTCGTCATCCAATCAAAGCTCAAGGAAGGAAAGTTTCACCAAATATGGAAAGGTGAGCTCCACATCTGACATGTCACAGCCTGCCACGTGTTTCGGCTACTGCACATTCGTCATAATGCGTTATATAATCTTTAGCTATTGTCCAGGTACTATGACGTCACAAATGACAGAAATCGTCATAAAAAGTAATGTGGAGAAACATATTTCTGGTCGCTCTTTATTGGAGGAAGCCAGCATCATCGACATGTTACGTCACGATAACATCGTGAAGTTAATTGATGTAGTACGTCATCATGAGTTGACGTCATAAATACGCGTAAAGTATCTGTATTCTATTTATATCGAAGGTGACGACATATCCGGTCTGCGTGATTCTGGAATACGAAGACAATGGTGATTTGCTCGACTACCTCCTGAGGAGCGACACCTATGAGATGCCCGCCCAGCAACGAATACGTCTGGCGCTAGAGGTCGCTCTAACAATCTAACCTAACTTATAATTGATGACGTATAGTGTTGACGTAACATAGTATATGACGTATGTCGCTTCAAAATCAGGTTGCCCTGGGGATGGAAGTGATCGCGTCCAAGTCGGTCGTTCACCGGAGCATCTGCGCTTCCAATATTCTTCTCGGTCGTGAGTTGTCGGCCAAAATCTCGGGATTCGGGTTCGCAAAATTACTCGACAAAGGAGGATGCTACCAACCGGTGGAAGGTTGTTGTTTTTTTAAGAAATAATCGTCATTGTTACGTCATAATTACAACAGATGGCGCATTGTAATCGTCATGTATTTAATCGGCGCAGAAGATAAGATTATACCACAAATCATGATCCGCTGGATGGCGTTGGAGGCAGCATCCGAACAGCGATTTTCCACGTCATCGGATGTGTGGTCATTCGCGTGCATGCTGGTCGAGCTCTTCACAGACGGGGAATCACCATTCTCTCGTAAAAAAAACCAAACGAAAGTGTTTTTAAACAATATAAACTTATCTTTTTTTATTTCTTTTTTGATTGGCTGTCACTCATCACATGACCGTCAGATGTCATTTGATTCGTTCGACGATTTTAAAGCAAGCTTCTTTACGGTAGTACACGATCACGGAAGTTATTTTTTGCAGATGTTCTGGTACCTCAGGTACTTCCCCGATTGAAAGCCGGGGGGCGCCCCAAACTACCCAGGGACTTACCGGAGGGCTTATGTTTGCTGGCATCGAAGTGTTGGCAAGCAGACCCCGCCACAAGACCAAACTTCACTACGATCCAGGTACATACGCCAAGTGATGTCGCTTCAGGTCCCACGTAACAACAAAACTGTATTGACAGGAAGTGACGAAACAGGAACTCGAGCATTTTGGGAAATCGAGAAGTAAGCTGGATGATGAGCGCCCACTAGCGAGAGAAGATTCAAGATACATCACGACAAATCACAGAATAAGTTAACGCATAGAGATGACGAATCAACTGTTTGAACAGAATATAAGCTCAGTGGCAAGTGACTCGACAATTCGCTGGTTCTTATAAAATGTCAAAATGCGGCCTTTTGCAAAACGTCATTTTATTTTTCAATTTTTTTATTACGCCCTTTAAAGTTATTTTGAGCTCTCGTCAATTTTATTTTTTCTTACTTCCCCGTATTTTCATTTTCATCCATTACATGCGCGCTATTATTTATTTTGCTCACAAAGAATAACGTTACAACAAATAATTTTACGTCATCGATGATGTTCTGTGACTTGGTTTCCAAGCAGTAAATATGGGCTCGTTCTGGAATATTTGATCAATATAACTACTAGATCGACAAATTTGACCAAGTCTTACGGCTCCTGGTATTATCACGTCATACACGAACAGAAATAAAAGCGAAGACTCGAATTCGTGCAAAGGAAACAGGCATGCAGCCAATCAGAGCGTGACTTGCTCGCTTGCAACAACTCACGCATTGTTGCGTCATAGAATGTCTGACAGCGACATGACAAAGGCATTAAAAGTGCAACTCTGTGATTAAACTGAGTATGAATTGTAACAACGTCACTTCGGGCAAAAGCTGACAGGAAACTAAAGAAACATGACGTCACGAGATCGACAAGGACCTGGACAGGCCAGAAATTCAGCGAATAGCAAGTCATAAACATGGGCTAACATCACGAGTTCAGCGGAGACAGTCAGTAATGGCAGAAAAATCGTGCGGTTTCGTGCCACAACGAATGACAAATTCTCAGCTTCGCTATACGTCGATGCGCAAAGCCATGGCACGACCTCAAAGAGTTTTAATACAACCAGCACGCGACTTATTCCTCGATTGAACGAAAGCAGCCTTAGTTTAAGGGGGACCGACGTTGAGCTAAGTTGAGGTTCAATTCTTAAAACTACCCAGACTGGTCACCGGCAGAACAAAGCAGACAATATCGGGGGATTTTCCACGAGCTGTAAGCAGCCGTGGAAATTCCTTTCGATAAAAATGTTGTAAATTGTGATGTAATAATAACACGCCAAAGACCTGCTTCCGAAATAACTAAAAAATTTTAATTATGAGAATATATTGCAAAATAGCACAAAGTCTCCGCATAAGAAAGAACTTTGTCAGCATAGCACACTAGGCTACATACTGTGTAAACAACAACAGACCTGCAACAGTGTCTTATCTCAGAGCATATCGACCATTGCAGGAAATAATAAGAAGACGATTGCATGGGAAGAAGTTGTAGCGCGCTGTGAGGCTGTAAAACAAAAAACAATTAGATTTTCTAGCTTTGGAAGCTTGGAAAGATTGTTATGTAACAATGGCCTATGAAGCAGCACCGTTGCCAGGCAACATCGAAACAATTAAAAACGATCAGTGAGTTAATATGACGTAATAAACTGACATCTCGCATATTCTTTAAACTGTTTTTGGATTTAGATGTTACTTCGGAAAGATTTCGCGTTCATTGGCTGAAGACTTTTTAAATGAGCGCGGGAAAATCGATGGAACGTTTCTAGTACGCGAAGGTTAGTTTCAACTGTGTGATTATGACGAAACAATTATCACAATAGTATGTCGAGTTCCGAGCAAAGCCCAAAGTCAAGCTCATGGCAAGGAAGGTTTATTTGTGGTTGATGCGTGATTTTGCAAAAGCAATGAGCTCATTCGCTTTTCTATGGTTTCAAGTTGACAAAATTTAAGGTTAAAAACGACAAAAGACAGAATACGAGAAGTCTCTGATTAAAATCTTTTTCCAGGAGGGGACGGGTTCCGACTCTCGGTTCTCGAGACGCGAAGGGGCTTGAGGATGGTCGGGCACTACAAGATCACACAGAAATCAAATAAAACTTACTACATTGACCCAAAGCAGCCTTTCCCGACAGTTGCTGGCCTAATTGGGTTTTACAAAAGTAAGTGACGTCATATGCAGATCTTTGTAACGTCATAAAAACCAGTTGTCCTGCTTTAAATAAGCGGCTGACGCTCACTCGTATCACGTTTTTGCCAATGTTCTGTAAATTTTAGCAACGACGTTTTTCGTCATCAGATATGAGTAACAGCGCCGCCTTGAAACTCACTCATGCGTGTCTACAAATTGATGACGTCACGATGGAAGACGTCGGCAGCGCGGTGACGCGAAGCATGTTGTCTGACATAAAGAAGATAAAAAGAGAGGCAGTTTCCATGACAACTCAATTAATGAATGGGAAGTTCTCGAACGTGTGGAAAGGTGGTTGCGATAAAAATATATCACCACCGCATGGTGGCGACATTGCCAACGACTTAATACGTCTTTGCAGGAAAGCTGACCACCCTTGATGATTATGTCGTCATAAAGACTCAAACGGACAACGAAGCCTCACAGCGTTATATTGCAGAAGAAGCTTACGCTCTAAACGTCTTACGTCATAAAAACGTCATCCGAAGTTTGGGTGTGGTCAGTGGATGTCATACTTGTAAAACTGACGTCACAATCGTGGAAATATGCTTGATAAACTTTCCGTTAGACGTCAGAATGACGTGATTACCATTTATGTGACGACAGGTGCCGACGAAACCGGTCTGCGTGATTCTGGAATACGAAGACAATGGCGATTTGCTCGACTACCTCCTGAGGAGCGACACCTATGAGATGCCCGCCCAGCAACGAATACGTCTGGCGCTAGAGGTCGCTCTAACTTAAAACTGATGACGTAGTGTGCTGGCCTAATATGGTATGTCACAAGTAATGACGTAAAATATAATTAAACGTCATCCTTTCACGAATGAGTGCAGATATCGAGCGCTCTCCATCACATTTCGAGGATGAACTGCGTGCACAGGAACGTCCGAGCATCCAACGTACTATTGGACAAATATCTGAGCTGCAAGTTGACCGGATTCGGTTTTGCCGCTCGCATGAACCAGCAAGGGGTTTACTTCGGCAAACCAGGCACGCAAAATCTGGCTGATATGATGGTTTTTATGAAACTAAATATTACAACTTTATCGCGTCACAATCTGCCATTGTACGCACCTGTCAGGAGCAATTTCCTTCGTTTCAGGAGATAAACCGTTCCCTAACTGCGCAATTCGATGGATGGCGCTGGAGGGCGCAACGGCGCATCAATTTTCAACGTCATCGGATGTCTGGTCTTTCGGAGGTTTGCTGATAGAGCTCTTCAGCAACGGGGAAGCACCCTTTTCAGGTATTCAGCTCCAGCGCTAGATAGAAAATCAAAAAATGATGTTACAATAGAAGTTTTGTTGCAGAGGAGCTGACGCCACATATTCTCGACAAGGTCAAAAGGGGGCTGAGGTCACCCAGACCCCTCGGTATGTCGGACGCTTTGTATTCGCTCACAATGAGGTGCTGGTACCCTGACCCTAACACCAGACCAACGTTCACAATGATTCAGGTTGTTAATTAAGCTTTTTGCTTCGTCATAATCTGTTGGATAATTCTTGCAAACATCACAGACTACAGTTTGTTTGCCCGTTTTCGCAGGAGATTCTGACAGAATATACCGACTCCCCTAAAGCGCCACTCAGTCCGCAACTGCTAAAAGAATTTTCAAACTTTAAAACGTCATCAATGAAAGTATGACGTAGTTGATCTTGACAATAACTACAAACAAGAAAAAAATTTAAAAAAGGTTTTCTTGTTGTCGCGGATAACAACTTCCGAGCATTGTTACGCCAAGAACTACCAAGATACATCTTGGTGACAACACAAAGCCACTGTGATGGCCTGAGATTGCTCAAAACAAGTCTGGTTTGCATGGACTTGTTCACAGCAAAAAGTGAATTAAGACTCACAATTGGAATATGCTGAAGCGAAGTTTTCAATATTAACAGAGGGAATGCTTCAAGATATTGATGGTTATCGATGCGAGATGTTCGGCGAAATGTCAGCAAAATCCCGATGGTGAACTACATCCTATTTGGCTTCCTCTATCGTTAGTTTTTCTTTATAATATTCTGGGGCAACGCCATAAACCGCCCTTGAGCAAAAATAAACTGGAATATTATTCATTGGTTCAAAAAAAAAAGTAAAATATCAAACTTTTCCTTTGCCCACGAAACTGCCTTCCAAGAGATCTACAATTAAAGTTTGGGTTTCTGGTTTAACGTCACCGAGGTTGAAATATATTGTGTTGTATTGTTTTATCTTTTGCCATTGACTGTGGAGTGCAAAAAGTAACCCACAGTGCTGGCCTCGTTGTAAAATGATCATCAAAAATAATAAATAATTAATCGGTTTAGTCGTTTTAGTTTAATAACGGTTGGCAGACAAATACGAACACTTCCGCACTTCTTGGCCTAGAAGCCGAGCGGTCAGAGCACAGGTCTCGCAACAATGCACCCTGCCACCAATGTTCAGTGGCGCAACACCAATGCCTTTCAACAACGCATTAACGCAGTTGCTTTGCGCTACTGCGCAGTGGTCCTAGTAGACAGTTCTAAATTCGATCAACGCAATACCAAAAAAACAAACAAAAAATGTGATACAATTGGAACTTGCACGATGGCAAGTTAGGTAACCGGGGCTTGAGCGATGAGGAATCATCGTCGGGTTTAAGTCGTGCAAAGACAAGGTTCCTTTAAAACCTTCACTGTATAATAACGACCATGGCGCACATAACGCAGCAAACAATTAGGGAAGGTTCGATCCGAGTTCAAGCATGGATGTCTTTTTCCTGGGATTTTCCTAACTTTGCTGCATTACACACGATGTCTATGGAAAAGCTTTATACGACACTTTATAATAATCTCGCTGATTCCAGACTTATCTTTCCCCTTATTGTTATATCAAGTTGATCTTTTGCAGATAAAATCGAAAATCCATTGTAGATGTCACTTATTCGCGCCAAAGTAGTTTGAACTATTTTGTATTATTCTGAAATATTCTGGCAGTTCATAAAGGCCAACCATAAAAAGAACTAGATTACGTAACGAGGTCACTGCCCGGCCGTTTTTTCACGAACCTGACACAAATGGAGAAATTTGCATTTAAGGTGAGACAAGCTCGGCATTTTGATTATGGCCTAAGGTTAAGGAGGACGCCACGTGCTAACAAAGTGCAAAGTAATTTGACGCAAACAAAGCAAATTCTACAAACATCAACCGCAAAGCACACGCAGTGTTACAGGTGTCAAATACAGTAGCATGTTTTGGTGCATTATGGGTAAAACAAACTATGTTAACATAAACATTATAGACAAAACAACTATGGAAGTGCTACACAATAATAAAAGCGCTAAACCTATTGTGTATGTGTGTGGTTCCTTCTGTTTCTGTGAATGCATTACAAGTGACATTCCTTTACGCATCAAATTTGGTTGTCCGAAAACATTATTAGTTCAACATTTTATCGTGAAATTCTGTCGATCCTGGCAGAAAGAAAATTATTATTATACCAACAACAATAATATTTTCATGCGGCTTGGAACTAACTCATCTTTGACACTTTCATGAGTCCGTGATCCATTCCTTTTGGTAAATATCATCTCCACAAAGTAAGATAACGTCGTATATTTTTAAAAATGATTACCACTATGATTACCATGATGACCACTTCTTTGGTTGCCATGCGCTGGTTTACTCTTATCCAAGAAAACAGGGCGTTGGTCATGAATTTAAACCAACTTGTATCAAAAGTTGGAGTTTGTTGCAGAGGCACGAGGGATAATAAGGTTCGTGGTAAATATGAAGTCAGACATCATTGTGCTGGTGATCTTGTCAGCTGCTTCAGTGAAAGCGCCGACGTCTGAAGAATATCTGTCTGCATTTTTATCACGTGAGTACTTTGATTAAAAATATTGCTCAATGATTAAATTGAAATCTTGTAATCTTATACTCTATAACAGGGGTGGCCAAGCTGCGGCTCTTTAATGAATTAGCATTGTTGTTTGTCTACAACTCGAGCTTCTTCCTCTCCAACGGTCAGAGACAGGAAGCAGGATGTTACGCTTCAAGAACAGTTTGTTCAAATGGAAAAGTTAAGACGAAACTTTCTTGGGAGCAGCGTATCCGAAACCAAAATTTAGGTGGCTTCAATTTTTTTTTATTTCATTGCAATTTTTATTTTTATTTTTTTAAGAAAAAACAAAACCAGCGCAGAAGTTTGAGGTGAAACAGCGGGAATATGACATCACAGAGGGCGATTGTCCATCGGAAGATTGATTCCCATGTCGGAGCAAACCACTTCGATGCAATCCACAAGATTCTGCATGTCACGTGGATATAGATCGCCGATGCAGCCAATCCGGAACGAGTTAGGAAGATTTGTTCGTTCTGGGCAAATCACGTGACCTGCAAGTGACAAGGCCAAGTTTAAAAGTTGAAAAAAAATTCGGAAAAATCGGAAACATCTGCTAATCATCCAACCACGTGGGCGTATCGGTTGTTAATTGGCTGAGTGCAGTTACTGCTCACCTCTGTCGCTCAAGCGCTGATAGAACTCTTCAAATACGAAGAGCGGATTGAGCGGATGGACAAATGACGTAAGAAGGTATCCATTGGGATTTTTTTCGTCATCAATCAACTGTCGGAATCCCATCTTGTTCATTTCAGATTTCAAAATCGACGCGTTATCTCTGAATCTAAAGTAATCAACATAAAACTATTGGCTGTTACTATTTCAACCATGAAAATCGCACGGTAGAAGCTATTTCATAGTTTCTTGTCAACATAACTAAAATGTTATGTCGGTGTGACCTAAAAAAACTTAAAAATTCTCTTTAATTCAACTTCAGTTAAACACTAAACAACTTAAGTCGACCTTTCGCGTACTCATTCTCCTAAAGTCCTAAACGCTTATCTTTTCAACAGACTGCGTATTTAAGATGAAATAGTCACTTTGCAAAACATCTTAAGCAAAAATATTTAAAAGGGATTATTTATGACCATTTCTGGAGATGCAGTAGAGTTCTTATATAACGTCAATTCAGCTACAAGGTCACAATTTGCACGGTTCCGGCGGATGAACTTTTGCACCAAAGTTCGCCTAACACAGCATCGTCTACTCTTTAACATCAATTCGACTGTAACGGCACCATTTTGTTGTTCCCAGACGCATTATGTTCGTTTATATCGGCACTTAAAAGCCTTGGACGAGTTGTCTGCCACAAACGGTCGTCATCTTTTTATCTACTTCACATTCGTGCCAGCATTGTTTTGGCTGGGATAAGCCGAAAGTTTAATGAACAATGTCAAAGCCGTCAGTAAAGCGAACAATGGCGATTATGGCATCATAGTTAAATGTTTGGTATAACACGGGACTAAGTAGGTCTACAAGCATGTTCCAGGCCTAGGATAAGAATGAAAAAGTTTCGACCAAGGTCAAGTTGTTGTCTTTCACGCAAGCACGTCGTGGGTTGCAAATTGACAGAAAAAACAATTGAATTCTCGCAATTCACTCGGCAAAGAATTTCTCTTAAACATTGACACTAAACTTGATTACATTGGCAAATCTGGCTGGGTATAATACAATTCTTTGTTAAATCAAAAGACAGTGTTATTTAGAATGGTTTATAGTAATTCGTTTGTTAAGTCAATTTGTTTGCAATTCCCTAGTGGTGCCGTTACTACTGGCTACTGTAGTTTCCTTGAAGTCAGGATTATATTTGACGATTTGTGGTTACCACATTGGTGAAAATTTAGCGCTGGCCGGTAAACCGACCCGTAATCGCCGCCGCTTTCACCTTTTCGCCCGGCCTTCGACTCTTCCTTCCTGGATGTGTTCCAATAATGCTTCCTTGAAAGCCAGCATGGCGTGAGTGGGCGGTGTAAACTTGAATTGACCGGTTCCATCCAGTTCATCGCATTGATCGGCGACATCCAGCACCATACCACTGCCTTTTCCTCTATGCCTGATGGACACAAGTCATTTTAACAATGGAATAAGCAACTGAGTCAACAAAGCATTTTGAGAAAGCAGCTAGACTAGACTGGCAGATAGAAGCTCACTTTTGCAAAGTTTCTTTGTCTGCGACCACAAATGAGATGCCAGGGACGCTCTGGAGAGATTTGTTTGAGCAACTGATCAGAAAATCGATGTTGGTCATGCGAACAGGAATCGCCCCAAAACTCGTTACCGCGTCAACAAAGTACAAGCAATCTGATGTTGGGATAATGTCAAAAATTATCTGTTAAAGGTCATACTTCCTGGAATATCTCAATATATTGGTAGAATGTTTGTTTATTGATTGTTACGCCATAATACGTCATAAATACCTGGGGATATTCCCTTCACAACGCTTCCCATTTCCTCGACCGGATTGATCATTCCAGAAGATGTTTCGCATTGAACTGCCATGACCCCGATTATGTCATCGGCAGACGACAGACGTTGCTCCAACAAAGTGATGTCTTGGGAAATGACGTCACAATTAATGTTCAGTTTGTTGCAAAGTTGTCCGATGCGCTGACCGTAAATTCCATTGGCCATGACAAGCATCTGAACAAAGAAAGTCTCTAAATTAAATATACCTCGGACAATGATCTACACGAATATGGTGACGTCATAAATGTACAGCAAGGCGTTTGCACGCTTTTCACCTTTTTATCTTTTCGCGGAAGTACAGTTTGTAGCATCGCCTCCGTTGCCATGGTACCGCTTCCATTTAGGAGAACCGCCGTGTGACTATCGGAAGTGACGTTTGCAACTTGAAGCAAAGCTTGTCTGATAAATCTACGCGAATAAATAGAGAGCTAATCAGAAACTTTACCGGTATATGTGCTTCACATGTAACACTGTGGCAAGCAACAAAAAGATGGAAAACTATATACTAAGATCTGGCCATATATGCAAATACAGTTAAGTTTCCAGTAGATAATGAACTCCTCACTTTACAACGTAGGTGAAATCAGCGTGTCTTGTACCAACATCATGAAGCATTGCCCTCTTAACTCGGTCGCTCACCATCACAGGTCCGGGAGTGAAAAGCTTGCGGTCAATTCCACATTTCGTCTTATTTGTAGCTGTTTTGATGCCACCTTTTGTTTCTATCTTTTTGACGTCACTTGAATAGGCTGTTTTAAACCAATAATAGTGGTCGATTTTATTTTTTTTCTAACTTGGTAGAGTTTAAAAGCCTAGGTAATAAAATAACATGCTGCGATTTGTATCAGGCCTACGTAGGCTAAGGTGGCAAGTTCAGTACGACATAGGCCGGTACAGGTAGTTTAAATTTGGCTTTCAATGAAAAGATTGAAGGGTGGCTTAAAGCTCTGCTGCTAATTATAAACGCTGGCACCGCATGTACATAATGTTAACTGTCTTAAATTTCTTGCCTCACAAATACTGTATGTAAGCTACCGTAATGCCTTTCTTGACGTGGTCTTGCTTACCTCGGATAAGTTTCTGCTTAGGCTTGGACTGCTGCACTGGCTTGGGAAGATGACTGGCTGGAGTAATAAACCTACTTATACTCACCTTACTAAAGTTTGATACTAACGCCATTTTTATGAGTTATTTAATTTTTTAATACTCAATCGTAATTCGTAATAACATCACGTTGGGCTGCCTTACTTGCTAAAGTACATTTTCTTATGGTTAGATATTTATTCTTGTCTGAAAATTTAATTTGTATTAATACATTCTAAAATATTTCTATGATTTCACAATTAATGCGTTCGACTAGAGTTTGACGTAACAAAGCTCTTTATTACAGACCAATTTCCAATTTCATAACAGATATGAGTAAACTTTGTTCAGGATAAGGATAAGCAAACACAAAATAAAACACAACTGTTCCTGTTGCGGCACGGCATTATTTTAATCTTAATTGCGGGTGAATGCATAACTTTGCACTATGTTACATTATGGATTATTCATTTAATGCAGCTGTGTTACTATTAGTAACACGGAAATTTATCTTAAGTTATTTTGTCATGTACTGGCTTGTGGCTGCTGAGTATGTTAACATAGTTTTGTGAGAACAGGAAACTTGCTACATCTACGCCTACATCATGGAGCTACACTGTCACCGTTACTCTACAGTGCTTTATGATAAGCTTAGCCTACCTTCATAAACATATAATTTAATCCGTACCACAACACAGTTGGTGATACGCATGTCAAAAGAATATAATAAATAAAATATAATAAAATAGGAATTATCAAAAAGACATTGACGTCAGAAATACCGGGTTGTTTTCCTTCTCTTTCAGTGGGTGACATGGCTGTGACGAAGCCAGCCCAGAAGGGAAACAACGTATTTAAGACGCGTATTTAAAGATGCGACGTTTAGTTTTTGATGCTGCAGATGGAAAGCTTGGCGTTGATTCCTTGTCGCTCAAGCCCCGGTTACCGGAGCTTGCCTCTTGCGCAAGTTCCGATGGATGTACAATTCATATATTTACATATACATATATTGTTTGTTACATCGCCCGAATTTGGAACTCTTTTCCAGTCACCAGTAAGTTACTACTTCACAGAAGCAAGCGCCGTCAATGCCTTGCCTGGAAGTTAAGTGTTGATTAGGCTACCCTGCCTTGAATTAAGCTACATGTAATTAGGCTACACTGCCGTACAGAAAAACCTTAAACGAAGTAACTCACAAAGAGTAGTGTGTATTTTGTAAAAAACTTATTGAAAATTGTCAAGAATTGCATAAAATTTAATGTAGTTTCAACAAACAGAAGCAACGTAATTAATCGTGCTTCCAGCGTCAACTTGCGACGAATTTTTTTCTTTCTTTGATTTCGTTTTTTTCCGTGCAAGTTTTGATTCCGGAGCTTTGGGAAGATTCTCGAACGCTTTTCTGAAAGGTTTCTTCTCTGCTTCCTCTTTCGATTTGCTGGTCTGCAACTTCCGGATTGTGAACCCGGATCTTCTCACGATTCTCTTCTGAGCTATAGGAGGCGCCTTCACCACCTCAATGACGCCAGCTAGCGGCGGGGTACTCGACCGACTTGACGAGACCTCACTCCAGGCCTGCGTGATGTTGCGTGATATGAATGATCATGAAACATGAGAGATACAAATAATGGCAAGCATGACGTCGTACTTTCATATGCATGTATATCTTGCATGAGTTGCATGAACACCTGGTTTTTCTATGAAAGCTATCATGTCTATGAATGAAATGATTACATCATAAACACTCATATGAAAATCATATGAGCAGGGTTTCATGAAGTTTTAAAGTTGCTTAAACGCTTCTGAAAGTTAGCATAAATGTTTCGCTGAACGTTAGTGATGCGCTGGGTGAAGAAAAAACAACACGTCTAGTTAAGTAAAAGTTTTCAACTCAATTGTCAAAAGTTTCCAAACAAAGCGACACGCCTCGCCACCAACCTTCCACTGGATCCCGCTGTTGACAGAGAACGAGAACTCGATCCCCCTCATGTCGAATCGCGGTTGCTGGGAGGGGAGGTCGAAGACGACCTTCGGGTCGTTCATCTTCTGGAAAGCTTCCAACCGCCGCTTTTGCATTCGCTCTCCTTTCAGGACTGGTAAGCAGAAAAACAATACAAACGTGACGCAACGATGACGTCATGAATTAGTTAAGGCGTAATTGGCGATGACGCAATCACTGAATTATCAAAAAGACATTGTCGTCATAAATACCGGGTCGTTTCCCTTCTCTTTCAGTGGGTGACATGGCTGTGACGAAGCCAGCCCAGAAGGGAAGCAGCTCATTGAAGACCGTGTGTTGCGCGTCATCAAACAATGACGCAGTGTGCGGATCGCGACCTTTGTCTTCAACGAAAGCGTCCATCGCGCGACGAAGACGCTCCGCTGTTCCTGTCTTGATGTCAATCTGGAAGAAACAGTGATATCGCGATCATCCCATATCGCTGTATTTTTTTCGAATTGCGTAACTCACTTGCAGGGCCCTGTCCATCTGGGAATCGACGTAACAATCTCGAATGCTGATCACTTTCCGCTTCAACGTCACAATGTCGTGATCGTCGTGAAATGACGCAAGAAACTTATTCACTTCGATGTAGAACATGAGGTCATTGTGGATAAGGGGAAACCCCTCTTGCACGCCAAAACCCTGAAAAAAGGGCAGAACCTTTTACCCACCGTCATGTAATGAATGAGTGAGTTTAAATTGATTGGTGAGAAAGCATGATAAAGCTTTTTTTCACTATTTAGAAGAAGGCGCTCCCGTGATGGGTGAAAAAGTGGTCGGTCAGTTCAACCCATGTACGATTTAACCCAGGACCTGGGACATTTTAAGCCACAGATGTTGGTCGAGTCGTTCTGGGTTTGATCGTCTATGAGTTGAAATGACCTGACAGCGGGTAAAAGTTTAACCCTGAGCAGGTTGGAATTATAATGACGCTTCCACAGAAATCTGACACAAGAGTCGAACCAATTAAGCACCTGCAAGTATTTATAGAAATGCAGCAATTCGACTGGTAAGCTGCCCTCTTTAGCGCGATCTAGTGTTTTCAAAAACAAAACTTTGTGATCGCTAGTAGGCGTCTGTCTAGCTGAGTGTTTCCCCAGCGCCCTCCTGCGTTTACTGCTCGGCTTGAGTGTTAACGACTTGAGGGCGATCTCTGCTTTGTTTATGTGTTGGCTAAGGTCGCTGCGAAGGTCAAGTTTATATTCCTGACAATAAAAAACAAATAAATTTAACGTTTATTGCAAAAAAATCTCTTGTCTCTTGTTAACATTCAAGTAAGGGGCTTGTTTATATCGACCATTTAAATCCCAATATTTTTTGTAAACGCTAGATGGCTACCTTGAGCAAGGTTCCAAACCCCAGAGAGAAATTTGCAGCCGCTTGATCTAAGCTTGGCATGACGTAATCCTGAATTTCCCGGATCGAGTTATCTGTAGGATTGGGAAGTTCGCGGAAAAGCGCAGCGGAACGCTCCGTCGGCATCGCGATCTGCTTGGGGCCTGCAAATAAGCAACAAAATTAAATGGGCCGGAGTCGATCTGATGGACAGGAAAAATAAAGACTTTACGAAGAATAGAAAGAGAATTTTCCACTCTTCCAAATCACAGTCTGAGATGCAAGAATCCCAGGATGGAAACATCCCGCATCAAACTCACCGGAGGAGTGGATGTAAGTCCGGGCCAGCTCCGTGGCAAGCACTGTGCGTCGCTCCACTTCAGTTGCCGGGATCGACATGAGAGCGTCACAATGGACGAACATCTGCATCACGTTCTGAACCTACGAACGTAATACGACGGTTTATTTGGTTTGATGCGTTATATTCAGCACATCAACCGCTAGCTTTCTATTCGTAACGCGATTGTATTTCAAGTAAACATACAGTTTATTGCGGTCTCTTGCACGTACCCTATGTAAGGCGAGGACAATTATCTCATCACTTTCTACTGCTCATGAAAAGTTGATGATTCATGATCACGAGATAGGTTCATGTTCGTTCACGTGAAACGAGCTCACCTCTACGCTTTCACATTGTGAAATGTATTTCCGCATGAAGGTGTACAAGAGCTTATTCTCCCTGATTTCTGCAAACGTCATCCTGTTGGGATGCTGATTCATCATTGTCTTCTTCTTTTTATTCTTTCTTCTCTTTTTCTCTTCCTCGCTGCCTTCTTCCCCTCTCTCGTTTTCATCTTCTTCGAGCTCTTCCTTTTCCTGTTTCCCTTTCTCTTCTTCGCTCCCAGGCAAGATAAACTGAACCTGCATGACCCAAGACCCGGAAATCATGGAAAGATTTCGCCAAACTTAAGACTTGATCAGGCAACTTTCAGACATTAACTGTTAATTTTCTGCCGTATTTGCAAAATTATAAATTTTCAGGAACTTTTTGAAAAATTTAAGAGACGGTTTCAGTCCCATAAACACTTTTAAGAAACAATTTTCCTGATTTCACAACAATTCCACAGACGTTACCAACATAAGTGGTTGATATATTTATCTTCTAAACCTATAATCCGGCGGGTTTTATATCACAAAAAATGCGCATGTTGGTTCGATTTCACTTATACGGAAATATCCAGGAATTTATTGGCCTGCCATGTCTGCCAGCTTCCATGTTACCTTTGTCGCTAGGTGTCCTTTGGCTGCTGCGGTGGTTCCCCTGGTTTTTAACACCTTCTTCGCTGCAGCAACTTTCTTCAGTGGTGGTCGCTGTGGCTTTTTCGCGCCCTTTTGTCGAATGGAGCTCGCTAATTGGCGGATTCTCTCGACGTCATAAGAGTACATTGTGCTCGCAGAATCGGTCTCGGTTGAGTCATCTTCTAAAAGAGTTGAAAGGAATAATTTTGATTGGTAAAATGCTGTATTGAAGAAATTACAAAAATTTCCAGCACAACCAGGCCAGCTACAATCACATCAACTCAAGATTAAAAGCGAGTTTAAGAGCAAAAGATTGAAAGTCAAATTCGGGGAAAATATCAATCGAACTCGGAATGTTTCGGTTCCAGTTTGTGTGCAGAAGACATATCAACCTGAGTAGTAAGGTTGAAAGTTGCTGAAAGTGGTCGCCGACTCGCTCAAGGACTCGTCGTCAGCTTTCTTGCAAACGTCGTCGTGCAGGGGTGTTTCTGGGGTCTCGCTGGTCGGGGCCTCGGTAGGGGACTCCGGTTTTCGACCCGTTTTTGACCTGAAATTTTAGCAACGTGACATTGAGGAGAAACATTTTAACAAAGTGATCAAAAATTTAATTTCTTGAAAACGTGAAGCTCCAAAAACGTAAAGTTATAGAGTGCGTGTTTCCATGACAACGACATCTCACTGATGGTAGGCTGCTATCTCGTGCTTCCTGTATCTCTTCAGACAGGCTGACGTCACTGCCACGGCGTGTTGCTTCACCTGACGAAAGAGCGACGACGAAACAAAACCTGTTTGTTCTGCAATAATACCATATATGACGTCATAAAAGGCTTGAGCTTGGATAACCGACAAGTACCAACTCACGTGACCGAGGAGCGGTTGCGTCTCTGAGTGCTCGCTGTAGCGAAGAGAGCGATGTCGTCAACTTCCTGGGTGGTTTGACGTAGAGGGGAGAGTCCCGGATGAGGAAGGTTTGGTAAAGAGAGTAGGCTTCAACGGCGTTGAGTAAAACTGGGAATTATAGCAAAATTTTATGAGCACGTTGGACAGAAAATATCAAAGATATCTGTGACAAATCTTGTGTTGATCGAAACCTATCGCACGCAGAACGAGCACTGGAGTGAGAACAAGGAAAAGTATTGTTTATTATATCCAGGAAAATAGTTATATTTTCTATTGTTTTGCTTTGACTCCAGTGTTTGTTCCACCCATGAGTACCAATAGGTGGACCCTGCTGGAAAAATTGTCCAAGTTAGAAAGAGCACATGATGGCACCTGAAGCTTGCCCTGTGTTGTTAGAAGGCCGCTTGTCCGCGCTCTGGTCGATGAGGTACTCCAGACTCATCAGGAAGGCGTAAGTGTTTCCGACTTCTTTCGGTTCGTGCCTGTGAACAGCTTTAATAAGAAATAATTGTTTTGCCGATTAAATTGCCAAAATTGTAGAAGCGAGATGCCTGGAATATTAAAATTCTGACCTTTGACCAACATCTGGTGGGAGTGGCAAAACACTGAAACGCTAAAATTTAGTGAATTGTCGAATTTTCAAGAAAATCACCTGCGAGTGTAATTTTGAAATGGAAACCCTGCCTCTAATTCCGCCTCCAACGCACGAAGCACCGTGTGCAATGAGCCGGAACGGGCTGACATCACGCGTATCTGTGACGTCGATGGTCTTGCAGCAGTGGCGGCGGCGACCTGGGCGGTAGCGGACTGAGAAGAAAATTTCGAAGTCAGACCAAAGTCACAAATCGTCCATTGTGACGTAATAGAACCACCCCCACCTCGAGAGTCTGCATCGTGAGTTCATCTGGGGTCGCTTTGTCAGGGAAGTTCACGAACCCGACACTGAGAAGAGGTAAACACGGTATAGTAGGGCGAGGGATTACCGGGTTATACGCGAAGGGGTCCTCGTCGTCCCAAATCCCTGTTGTGGGGGCGCAAAATGACCAAATTTTATTAAAATTTCAGGCAGTTTCTTGCAAAAGATTTTAAACGGTAAAACATGGGATTCAAATCCGTAGAAAACAGGGATCCAAGATTCAGGGATTTCCCTCAATCAGGACCAGGACGTTGAATCTCACCTGTGGCGAGGCTGTTCTTGAACTTTGGATCCGATCTTTTATGAATCACGAATCTGGGCAACCAATAGGATCGCAGTCTTCGTAATACGTCATACTGAGCGCGGGAAAAGACACGATAACTCAATCCTTGATTTGCCTTTGGTTGAAAAAGATTAAAAGATTAAAAGATTGCAAGAAAAAGATTTTCACAAAATATTCAGAAATACAAAAATATAAGCAGCAACATCTTGAAGCGTTCCCTGAAAATTTAAAACACAAACAGCCGCGATGTCGGCAACCTTACATCGATGTAGTATTTGGTTAAACTTTCGTTTTACTTGTTGGCGGTATTGACGATATAACTATGATTGTGACGTCATACCTGCGCCTCTCTTATCTGTTCTGTCGCTTCCGAAGTCAAAGAGAATTTGTAGCGATCCAGAATATTACGAAATAACCGATGACGTTTCAAGCGGAGAGCGCTTTCGTCGCTGTCGGGGTGACCGCTAGATGACGCTAGCACAAGTTCTGATGAAAGACCAGAAGCAGGTCGCCTGGAAAATTAAATTTTTTAAAAATTGAAACAGGGATATAGATCGTCAGCTGGTTAATAAGTACAAAGTAAATTTCCATTAAACTGTCAATTAAGTTCTCGCTCACGCTTCAAATCGCGTCACGGAGTCTTTGAACTCCTCCGTGTCCAACCAAAACTCGAACAGGTTTTGACCGGGGGTTCCCCGTAGAAATCGGACAAAACTATCCATTCCAGATTTCTGAGGAAAATTGGAAAAAATTGAAAGTTTTTGTGACAACGAAATTAGCATTATGACGTCATGGCTGGACGTGGACAAACCGTTCTGAAAATTCTTTCTTTGATGTGCTGCAGCGACATCGAGTGGACTTTTTCGATTGTCGCTATTTCCGTTTCTGTTTCCTCACAAGAGGAGTCCCGATCGTCGAAATCTAGAACTCCTTCCTCGTCGTCGAAATCGTCGTCTTCGTCATCGATGACGTCATTCGTTTCGTCGTCATAGGTGAATTCGTCATCAGCTTGTTCGTCAGCTGTTTTTGACGTGTTCTGTGTAGTTGTGTCGATCTCGGTACTTGACCTTTCAAAAGTCGCAATGGCCATTGAAATGATCGGAAACTACTATTATTACGTAAAAATCGATTCATTATGCGGCAATTGGGTCACTTACTCGGCGGCTATGCGGACCATGGGGCCCTGGGTTCGAGTCTTTGGTAAGACGATGGTCGCCCTGTGGGGCTTACTTGGGGACTCTGCCGTCCTAAGCGCGCTCTTCCCCTCGTACTTGGAGTCTATGTAGGTTTAATTGTTACGTTACACTTGACTACAATAAACGTATTGTGACGTAACATAGGACCTACCTCCGTTAAGCAGAATCCAGGTTGGCGAAGCTGGGGTGAGGTAGCCGTCGCCAGGCAACGACGATGACGTCATAGCCGTTTTACTTCTGGACCCAGCGGTCCGGGTGCTGTACCCCTCCTCACTCTCCCATCGCGACCCCACGCCCAGGGTGTCGGCACGAGTCGCGATTGTTCGCGTTTTTTCGCTCATGCCTGAGGTCAAAGGTGAAATGTTCGTTATTTTTCCAGTAGTATGTTGCAAATCATAATGTTGCCATCAGGGTTGAGCCATTCGGGTATCGGACTCACCGTTTAAAACAGAAATAACCCTAACTTCCATATTCGGTTGTGGTTTGCTATAGTCGATAATTTTGCTTAAATATTTGAACTCATAATAAAATTGGTTCAAAACATTCGATCAAAGAGAGATCCTTGTTTATAAGAAATTAAACCCGCGCGTTAAAACCTGTAATAGTAGTTTGGTCTGGTTTGCTGGAAACCCTAGAATTCATTGTTCCATTGTGATGAACACAAAGGGCGAAAGATTATCACAGTCACTTCTCTTTTTATCAAACACTAAGCTATTATTACGTCACATTCCATCAGTGTTATCACGCCAAACATTAGGATTTTGAGTAAACTGCGGTTTAAATCGCAAAGATATTTAGCCAAGTATGCAAAAATTGAAACATTCTAACATCTTTCCATGACGCGCTCGTTGTTGTGCAACCACAACTGCAACTCACTAGTTCATATAAATAGACATTTAAACAATATGAACTTCTCACCACTCTGTGCGTAGTCGACGGCGGCAGTGCCCAGACCCGAGTCGGACATTAGGTTCGGTCTACTGCTTTCTGATTGGTCAGGCCTCCTGGAGGAAGGCGATGTGATTGGATACCGTCGTTTGTGCGTGCACGGTCGCTTAGCAACCATCCTGTTGTCGATGCTGCTGCTTTCAGTTGCAGAAGTCTCGTACAAAGCTGTGGCCGAAAAAGTTCGCCCTGAAAAACGACAAAAAATTCAAATAAACAACTGAAAACGGAAGAATTACTGTATGTTTTTACCTAATCCCATGTTGGGAGGTAAACTGAATGCTTTGCTGGCAGGTCTCGGGATGGTGGTGAATTTATCGCTGGTCACTTCCGCCCAATCGATCGACGATTGATCATCGAGGCTTGTTAGTGCTCTCAGCGGGGATTCGTTCCTTCCAGTCCCGCTGATCATAGACGTTGTGGTGGTGTATCCTATAGAAAGACGACTGTAGCCTCTGATGCGGCTGCTACCACGTCGGGGATCGAGTGGACGAACCAAAAGCTTACAGAGTTTCAACTCCCGGTACATTTGAGTTCTGACAAACAAATAGATACCAAATTTTGTCAACAGAGACTCCAAAGCATTTTTGATGTGGAAGTGCGTGACGTCATTGACACCGGTATAACTGTCACGTCATAGACTTTCGCGTGTTACGTCACAGAACTTACTCTGTGAAAAAAGGAAGACGATACTCCTTCGCCCAGTTGATCAACCTTTCCCTTTCGTCATCTTTCGCGGCGTAAATTGGCCCCGTTGCCCCATTGGCGCGACCCCCTGCCGTAGCGGTCCCGCCGGGTATAATCCCTAACAATGTGATGGAAACATAAAAAGTTTAAACGGGAATTTTTGAAATAGAAACTCGATCAAATTCCGGAATAAAAATCTCGTATTTCCCAACACTCATGTCTTGATGACGACAAAGTTATCTCACCCCCTTGACCTCTTCCGCCGTTGCTGTGCCGCGAGAAAATTCTACTGACGTCATCAGCACCATCCTGGTTATCGCAAATGGGGGCCACAGGAGGGGTTTCTTTCTCCAGGTCGTGGAAGGTCCCCGTAAATCGACTGTAACATAAACGCTGCGGGAACGCCTGAGCAAACAATGGTATTTGATGACATCATAATCGTCTTTATGATAGGAGATATTAATACAAGTTATGGCAGATTTATTGATTATGACGAAATACTAATATTCTACAACAGGCAAGTTTCAAACGGGCCGAGTAGCGATGAGTAAATAAACGGACAAAGAAGCTTCGATGGTGCTTTGCTTTCAAACAACTGGTCTCTATTTATCACCTTTGTGCTCGTTATGTTGTCATACTATTGATTATTTCGTCATAACCAAACCACATTGGCCAACTACTGTTGAATTTCTTTTGTTAAAGTTATGTTTCTTTCATTAAAACACAAAGCTTTGAAAAGAAACCTTTTCAAAAAATCTTTTCAAAGAATAAAAATTTTTCGCACTTTTTACATCTCATATAGTTTTGCGTCACGAAAGACCATTATGACGTCACTTACCGGAAATGTGAGAAACTTGTTGAAATATTCGAGAAATAAATCGTCGCAGGAAAGCGACTCCTCCAAGGAATCTGACGTCACAATATCAATACCTAGAAAGCAACAAAATCTTGAGGGTTGCCAAGATTACTTATTAACCAACAAAAGGTTGATTGTTGGCGCTGGCAACGGGTTCCATGAAATACATATGACAAGGGTTAGATTTTGAATAAAGAAAACTTAAACACCCAAACTGACAACTTAATTTTTTTCCCAGAAAAACTTTTACAATTTGACGCAAGATTAAACCCGCTAGACCTTGACCATAATACCGCGCAGCAAAATTCTAAACAAAGATTTTATTGAAGAAACCGGAAGAGTTACTTTTCATGACGCTGGATTGTTCAAATCTTGCCTCCAGGAAGACTCAACTTGATTAACTTCTGCATCTACTACCGATCAACGTAAACATCTTGTATTCACAATCTCACGCTCACTGCTGACTAGAAGGGTGGCGACTAAATAACACTTCATTGTTTTGTCACAATCATTCTCCGACTACCAGTAAAAAGAAGACTATTACGTCACAATTCAAAGGTTATAGTAATTTCCAATGTAACTCCAGCGTCATTTAGCGGTGTTATTGTAATGAAATTTCAACCACAAATGGCGCCATAAAACAACTCTGCAGATCGACACAGCCATGAGACGAATGGTGAATGAGCTGTGCGGCCTGCTCTACATTCAACTCTACTGTTGATTCGTCAAACATTTCCACAGCACAGTGTATTAAAAATTGACGATTGTGACATCATAAACACCATGGTGCGTTGAAAAGTGTTTTCTATCAAAAGCATTCCTTTCAGTTTGACCTTCCACCTCCGCATAAAGGTCAAAGTTCATCTACGACTGTGACACGAAGCGACGCGTTTACCCACATCCTCTTGTGACGTCACTGTGGGTAAGGTTTCTGCGTTTTCTTCGCCATCTTCGGCTTGGACCCCTGGGGGGTATTTCTTCCACTTCTGCCCCCCTCTTCTCGGGTGCCTCCGCCCGTCCCTGATCTGTGGTGGCCCTGGTACCGATGGTGTCCGTGCCTGGGAACAATTATTACGTCATACTGAGGATTTCGTATCATAATGACGAGTGAGGGGAATTACCTGGATGTCTGCCTATCCTGGTTGGCGGGCGTGTTCTGGGCGTTGTTGGGGTCTTCTTCGAAGTTGGGGTAGAGGACCGCTTTGTTGCCATCGCTGGCCAGTCGTCCGTAAAACTCAACGTGTCTTTGTGAATTCGTGTTCTCCACCCGCTGCGTCCACATACTCAGTAACGATTGTGTACCTGACGTAATAATGATGTAATTATGACGCCATATTTTGCCATTATGACATCATTAATTTTGCGGACGCCACCTTTCTGCGGACGGATCCTGGCTGAGGATTCGTTTTCCGTCTTCGACTTTTTCAGAGGAGGAGGAGACTCCGGGGATTCGTAGATCTCGTTTGCTCCCGACCTCACGTTGCTATAACAACAAAACAAAATCAATCGCAGAATCCTGACAACGCCGAATCGTGTAGGAGGCAAAAAATGACAAAACCGCTAGTTCGCTGGCTCCAGCAGGAAACACGCTTTGAATGTCGACTTAATAGTGACGTCCTCCAAACGTCATAAACGACACGAGCGAACCTCCCACCTCTTCAGTTTGTCGACGGAAGAGCTCGTCCTGGAGCTCTTGCCTTTCCCGATGCACTCAAGCATGCAGTCAAGGATGTCCATGTGCTTCGATGACGTCGACGAGTGAGCTCTCAGCAAATCCTCCAACTCCCTCCACATCGATTTGTATTGTTCCTCTCTATGACGTCATAAGAGATTTATTATGGAAGTGAAGATTTACAAATTGCGAGTGAATAAAGAAGCCGGCAATAACGCCATTATCACCTCTTCGATTGTTTGTTGATTCCACGGCTTAAACTTCCGGCAGAAGTGACCAATGGCAACGCAGCACCATCCCGCTCTAAACCAATCAAATTGTAGATGACCCGTTGACATTGCAGCACGTCATCAGGTGTCAGATTTTCCTATAATAACGTCACAAACTAAGATGAATTAAAAAAACGTCACAATCGATAAAGGTCAATAATACCTTGACAATGGCCTCTAAGAGGGGATCCACCGTCTTTGCCAGGTTAAAAATAATCGACTTGGAATAAACCAGCGGCCAGTATCTAGTCCTTCTATCAAGCTTGGCCATGGCTCCATCTATTGGCAAAGTTCCACTCTTCACACGACCACCAAGTGGCAGTAAGTGATTGTGCTTTATGATCTCGCCGAAGTCCTACAAAGTATTGGGAAAAGAGACTTGACAGAAAAAAACTCGAAGGACAAACATTGACAAAATTTCTCTCACACTGATCCTGTAATCCTTGACTTTTCCGCCTGGGCCATCCGATATGTTTGGTGGGTCCTCAAACGGGGGCCGAAAAATCCCCAGTGCATGGAGGAAAATATCCGAACCCCGACACGAGATCATGTGGGTCATCTGACGAGAGCCCCCTGATCCAGCAGCGGCCCCATCTGGTCGATTGTTCCAGTGTTCAAGAGAAACCGATCGGCCATTGAGTAGAAAGTTGGTCAAGCAGAGGGACGGTCGACTGTTGACGTCGACCGGACTGACTCTGGCTGCCCCGGTACAATGATAAAGCTCTGATAAAAAAACGACACTAATGAAGTTAAGATGAGGGTGTGCACTCGCACTTCAGAGAATTGCATGAAGTAGCTAGAAAAATAGCCAGGCAAAACAACACATGGAATTGACCACGTACAACCTTAAACATTACACAATAACTTGGAAGCACTTAGGTGAGGAAGCAGAGCAAATTTTCTGCGATAAATTAAATGTTGAAAAAGTTTCTTTGGCTCTTACAATTATTTCACAACAAGCACACGCACATCAGCTACGCACCGTTGTAGTTAATTTTAGGAGTTCCCCACTTCAGGAGCATCGTGGAGGAAAGTTCCCCGTCCCACATCGAGTGTTCTGATTCCCTGATCGCTGTTCCAGGCAACCGACGATGTAGTAGCAGCACGTCATAGTTTGCCGAGCTGTTGGCGTGTTGCTCTTCCTGTTTTGGCAGTTTTATCATTAGCTTTCGTTCAACGGTCAGTTGTATGTATAGTGTCCACACCACTCATTTCTTATTGGTTGCGCATAATAATCAATACTTTTTGGAACTAACAAACCTGCTAGTGAGCATTTTATCAATTTTATGTGGTTAATAGTTTAAGTTAAGATGAGACAAGTTCAAATTAAACAACCTTATTTGAGAAAATTCATTTTAAATGGATGATTAGAGCTTGTGAAGGATACTAGCAAAAATGTTTTTAAATTTATGAAATACAAGACAGTAACTGACTTGGATTGCATTCTTCGTCATAATCAATAAGACAATGCAACTAATTGCAAAGCAATGGTCGCTCTACCTTCATCGGAATGCCGGTTATACTCGTGACGGAGAGATCAAAGTGACGTTGCACGAGATGTAGCAGCCTGTTTGCGATCGCTATTCCATGACGAGTTGCTTTCACATCTTGAGCTTCGACTAAAACTTTTGGATTCTTTGAAGCTGGAGTTAAACTATGCTCAGTTATGGCGGAATTGCTCCCAAATGGCTTCACGTGGATAATGACCAGCTCGAGACTGTCTATCGGCAACATTCTTTAAACAAACATATCAGCTGTAGCGATATATGTTAAACAAAACCATAGAAAGTTGTAACTTAGCAACACAACTAATCAATTTCACCATAAATTTATAAAGCTTCAGATTTGCAAATAATCGTTTCGAGAAACCTTACAAGAATATGCACAATTGCTCACCCTTCATTTGTAGATGCAGATTCACAATGTTTGTTAACGGCATCACACGCACAATCTACAATTGTTTTGAGGTGAACATCGCTAAAAATACATCACACAGCATCAATAATGATTGTGATGTCATAATAAACATTACGGCAAATTTTATTTCTTTGAACTTAATCACGACTCACTTTTTCAGTTGTGTGATGCAAACAATGCGTCCTCTGTTGGAGACAGAGGATCCCGATGAAAGAAGTTTGTTCTGAGCAGAGGTTTGTTGAGCAACGGCTCCAACAGCAGATACCAAACCCACCATAATATTGCCATCAGCTTTTTTTAACGGTGGACCTACTCCAGATAACGATTTCATGAGCTGCATACAAAAAATGTAAATATATCCTTGATACTTTTGACAGTGAAAACTTTTAAAGGTATAGAAAGTGTTGTATTGCGATGGATTGTAAATGCAAGAAGTGTCACACTAATTAGAACCAGGTTAAGAACTGCTTCTATGATCTCTGTCCTTTCAATCTCAAAACAGTTGTGCAGAAAAAAATAAGCCAAACATATAATGATAAATATACAACATTGATTCAGATAACATGAATTTATCAAACCAGATGTAACCAATACTCACGTTTAAATTTACTTTAAATTAATTGAACAGTTTTCTAAACCAACTCACAAACTTACATGATTAAGATTCTGCTCCTCTTTATTCCATGAGTTAAGAAACCTTGCTGACGTGTCGCCAACCACAAAGCGAAGCAACTTATTGTGAGGAAAAATATCCCAGACAATCCGGCAATATTCACACAGCGCCTCGATGCTGCTCGTCCACAATGACTTAGCAACAGGAGCTAATGGAACCACGCCCTGGGGAGGGAACAAAAGATTATTATTTGTTATCAAAATAAAAGTTTTCGAATTACAATCATCGGCCACAGCCCAGCGGTGTAGTTTTTGAAGCAACAGGGCTTTACAATCATAGTGCCACTGGGTACCGGTATTGAACATGGGCTGTGCCATTGTAAGTCCGAAGCTTAGACCACACGGCCGCAAAGCCGACAAACACACAGAGGTTAGCTGGTTAACCAGGACTTAAGGAACGAGCTATTGTTACAATGGTTTGGTCGTGCAAAATACTTTTCTCACTATCAGAGTTAAAATTAATTAAACCATTTACCATCAGACTGGATCTCAGGAACTAAAAAGACTTTTAAGACTGCTGTAGCTGAACTATACCTGTGGTCTTGACTTTGTAGCAATGTCATATTCAACCATTTGCTTTGATGATTCTCCCATGGCCGGTCCATGGTCAATAAGAAAAACAGTTTTATGGTCACTATCGGACATTTTGGAAGTCTGGAGAAATTCTGCTCTTACACAGACTGACAGGTGCACACTTGCCTATTATTTGTATTTATGTAATTATGTATATCTTACATTTCATCTCTTTAATTGATATAGCTGCACAGAAGACAAAATGCAGCTCAAAAATATGCAGTAAATTTTGGCTCACAGCAGGCAGCTTGAAAGAAAATATTTCATTTTGTCAGAAAAATTGGTCTAGTGTAGATTGGTAAAACCAAATGACGACACAATTGGAGTAGATGGGCCTGTTTAGAAAGTTTTTATGATATAACGGAGGTCTCTGACGTGGCATAACAAAATCTTGCCACAAAAACTAAAAGCCAACGGTTTAGGCGGAAAACCCATATTGACGTAAACCATCTTAGACCCTATAATTGTTTTGGTATATAGGCCTATCTGCCTGCACTAAAACGCAAGCTTTCCATACAGGTTGCAGCCGGCAGGGGTCTATGGCTAGTAGGCCTAGTTTATAAAAATGCATCATGTCAGGTGGTTATTCAATTCAGCAGTAAACCCTTAAAATGATATCATTCACCAGCCTTAGTTTTGAACGAGCAGTTGGAAGCAGACACAAAGACTTTGGGATGTGTGTGTCAAGTTTGGAGGCGGGGTAGTAACCGAAAGAGCAGGTGCTGTAACCTGCTATTGGTTTCTGCTCAATGATTGACAGGCTGCTGTTCGTGACGTAACACCAAGGCTGCTCACCGTGACGTAACCAACAGCAGCCCTCCCATTGCTGGAGTACTGTAGTAGTACTCTGCTACTCTTATTAGAAAAAAAGTGCACAAAAGAATTTATTATATTCATTTAAGTACCCAAAGTGTAATTTACATTAACAAAGTAGCCTACTGATATTGTAGCACATATTGATTTGCTGATAGTATCTTTATTTTGTAGTATTGTTTATTTTTGCCCCTTGACCGTAGGACATGTGCAGGTACGGACGGTAGGCCAACTTTGAAAGTAGGCTATGACAGTTGTTGACAACAAATCGTGCGTTCACTGAAGCCTTAATTCTTTGTTTGTTTATTATAACTTGCACCAGCTTTTCTTCTTTATTTATTGTAAATCGGGGTTCCCTTTCATGAACCTCTTGGGTGCGTATCTTTTCTTGGAATGATTTTGAATAAAGTTCTTAAAGGTTTAGCATCAACTATGGAACATTTTATTTTTGCTGCGAAAACCGGCAATTTAAGCGCTCACCCCTCAGTGGCTGATAAACGCAGCAAAATTAAATGGAAGCGATTCATTGGGCAAAAGTTTAAAGGTACTGGATTGTTTAGTGCTTTTGTCGCACTGTGTTGTATTGAAATGTACCAAGTTTGTTTGCGGTATTCCATTGGAACAACTATTTGTCAACTATGCAATTTCATTTTAATGGATTTTTCTGTTCAGTACGAGCACTTTACAAGCACAAACGGTATTTATACAGTTTTTTCTCCGATGCATGTAAAATATTTCAACTTTATTTCCTGTTTGCCTCGTATATAAACTGCTTATCTTAGGTTTCTGTGGATGATGTTTATTAAAAGTGATTTCGAAAAAGAAAAAGAATACAATCAATGAAATGTGCATATGAATCAACTTTTCTGTTAGTGATGCTGACATGTAAATGCGCTCTTTAAACAGCAACCTTTTGGACAAATCTCATGGCACCACCTTCTACATTCTTCACAGGACACCTTAGAAAACAATACATAGGATTACTTTTTTGCAATCACATCTCTCAATGTATTTATCCTCAAAAACCTGGAAATGCAAGAACTGTAATCTTTGCAGTAATTAATGTTCATAGCAAAATTGATCGCTCTTATAATTTACATGATATGATGAAGTAATTAATTGAATTTCACACTTTCCTTAGCTTACCGGATTCTTATCACTGTCACATTACACAACTTGTTCAAAAACAAATGCGCCAATGGCACATTTCTGTCATACTTGATAGGAATCATACCCAATTTATTGTGTCTCCATGAAATGATTTTGGTGGTTTTGCATCATGACACATGAGACAGTAATTTTCCAAACAACTTACATCTAATAATGTAATTGAAACATATCACATTAAGCAACAACCATGCTTTCCATACTATTGTTGTAATTCAGCACAGGTGTATCTAATTATCTACATTACAAGAATGTTCCATTATTGCGTTAGCATTTTGTCAAAATGGTCGACTATGTACAATGATTTCTAATTCTATGTAAAATAGGAGAAAAGCACTGCAACAGCACCATTAAACCCTAGCTGTTTGAACTTGAAATAATGCTTACCTGTCATATTGAGCAATAAGTTGCCAAAATTCTCTCTGTACAAAGTACACGATGTTGAATCCGCTTTGAAATCTGCGTCTTCAAACAAATTTTGGCACAAATAACGTTCTGCTTCCTACAACAACTTAATGGTTTAAAAATATTCTGGATCCAAAGTGGATTATAGAAAACTAAAACAGTGTTTTGAAACTTTACCATTAATGCAAGAGGGCCACAATTCATAAAGTCCTTCTGTTCGTTACGCTTTCTGCAGCAGTATCTCCAGTCTCCACTCAGATGTTATTTTTTGATAGTGTCGAAAAAATGATCTATTGTTTTACAAATAGAATTACTTTTTGCATAAATTATATTTATGAAACAGGCGCTAACATGACAACTACAGTGATACCCAAAGTGTTTTTTTATTCGAAGAATATATTCCATTGGTTCTTTTCCAAACGAGTCATAAACGTAAATAGTTTTAGTGTCATTGCTTTTAACCTGAAAAGTAAAATTGTAATTGGTTAGCAGTCAGCCAGTAAGTTTCCTCATTTCAATATTTATCAAATTTTACTGACCATCAACAACCAGTGGTTTTCATGGACATTTACCACAGTGATAAATGACTGATCAATCATAGCATTGGCCTACAAAAATTAGATCATGATAGTTTAACTGTTAATGCGCAGTTTACAACAACTATTAATAACGTTCATGGCTATCATAGCTTTTGTTGCATATAGATCAGGAAATGTCCGAAAAAATTTATTACCACCTGCACATCACTTGCTAACTTTAAGTGGATATTACTGTAATAAATTTATTATTTTTGTTACTGTATGTGTGCCAAAGTTTAGCAGTTTGTTGTTTATTATTATTATTATTATAATAAGTTCCTTAAAAAAAGGTTCTTTCTTTATATATTCGATAAATTGCAGGCATATGTTAGGCTTCAAAATTACAGACGCTTAAGCATTCCCCCTGATCCAAAAACTTCATAAGTTCAGCTTACCAGTTTGCTTGAGGTAGATTGCCGGAACCGCCCGCCCGAACTGAATATTCTGTAAGGAACGTTTATAGTTGTATAGCGATAACAAATAAAATGGTTATCAACAGCAGACATACTTTTCAAAAGTTTTGTGCTTCTTGCATCATCTGATACCTTATCATCCCCTGAAAACAATTGTTTTCCAGCCGTTGAGCATAATTCTGAAAAACGTTCAACATATATAAAATACACAAACAAATAGTTACAAAGCTATAAAATATACTACTTACAATTAAGTTAACACATTACTAGTGCTAGTAAAAAGTGTAATTATGTATGTTGTAATAAATAGAGTTAGCCTGAAAGAAGTCAAAAACATTTAAATTTTTTCCAACCACTTTTGCATCCGATTCGTGCATTTAAATAGTGTAAACAGAATTAGTATTTACGAATAACAGTGAAACAGAAAGATGCAAATGAGTCGAAATGACACAGTAAAACCTACCTAGATGACGTTTAAAATTGAAACGTCATGCTGGACACATGCAGCAGTGAAAATGGCTTCGTTTCTCTGTATTCGTGCAGTTCTTGTAACAAGACAACTAACTAAAAAACAAGAAAACTGTTAACAGCAATGGAAAAACATTTACATTGAAAATTCTTATATCATACACAACAATTACAGTATGCAACTTAACACATTGGATTGAACAATGGCTATGATGTTCAAAAAATGGAAGTGCTTTCATTAGTATGAAAAATAGCTACTAAAATGTTTGAGGCTTGGGAGCTTATTAACTCAATTCTTCGATAACTTGTAGTTTTTTTTTGCTCCTCAGGATGTTACACTTAGTTACACAAAATTACTATTTAATCAGAAAACCTCTCAGCCAATACATACCGGTATGTTTGACAAGTTAGCATGATTTTTTCCAAGGATATGAAATTAGTAGTATTTTGATTTTTCATCGCAATGTGTGAATGCTAACATACTTGGGAACAGTGACAGAGCCAGGTTGTTAAAGTAGGGAAAGCAAATTGTAAACGTAAAAAAGCTACCAATTCCGGGGATATTTTAGGTACAAAATGCCTAAATATTTGCTTCCTGAAATATACAAACACACATCGTACATCATTAAATCTCAATCACACCACAAATAACATAATTAAGCAATCACAAAGTTTGGAATATTTCTGCATTATGGTGAAGTTATATACATAAAGAATTATATACCTGCTTTTCCCGAAACATTCATATCTACTGCCCATTGAAAATGAGTGGAAAGAAAGTGTTTCTGCAAGCTTTGCTTTATCAGGAAGGTCGGAGGACAAAGTGGACAGGATTGAAATTGCGATATAAATTGTAACACGTTGTCCATGGAGGTTTCAATACAGCTTTCCGACAATTTAAATTTCACCATTTCTCTTAAATATTAAAGCATTTCACAAAGCAGAAAACCTATGTAACAAAAATTTTAATGTACAGCAATTGAAAGCAAAAATATTCGGTAACAGGCGTACAAGATTATGTCACTATGACAATAACGATGTTAGCAAAGACGACAATCACCTAGCCATGCTTGACAATATGCAAACTAATAAGGTCAATTTATTTGAAATGACTTGGCAAAGCTGAAATGTAAGTGCGGCCTACATCTTACCTGAAATTTGAAATGCGATCCTACATTTCAATTTGACACCCTTGATCTAAACAAACATATCACATACAGTCATACAGACATACCGGTAGTTATGGTTGTTTGCACGACTGCTTCAATTGACTTGAGGTGTCAATGTACAACATCACAACTAAATGTGTCTCTGCATCACAGCTACATACCGGTACCGGATTTTCCGAATCTTGCAGCCTCAGCAACTGCATAGCTGTATAGGCAGCTTCTAACAACATCCTCATTTCAGCCTAGGCCTAGTAGCCTATACAGTATATACATTTTTCGCTCCCAACAGTCAACGGCGAAAAACAAACAATATAAAAAATAAAGGCTACCGACGTCACGAACAGCAGGGTGGTATACCGATAGGCAACCACGTGACGTCACGGATAGCAGGGTGCTGGCAACCATGTGACGTCACGGATAGCAGGTTGCTCATGAAAACCAGCAGGCTGCCATTCGTGACGTCACAAAGACATTTCAGCATGTGCTCAGTTAGCACTCCTATTGCAAGTTTGTGTTATTACAATCTGGCAGCTCATGAGACTCAGTGATTGGAGGTTCGGGAAATTTGCTACCGGCTTACTGAGTGACCGATGGCGGTGTATTGCCAGATTGTGACGTTAGCATAACAACAACAATTCATGGTAAGACTGCAACAGGAAAGAACTTGAAAGGCATATAGGCCTAGCCTAAAATGCGATGTGATAAATACCGGGCGTCACTAAATTGCTAAGCAGGTTGCTCAAGCCTAACCCTTCGTGCTGGTGTACCATGTGTGCTGTATTATTGTCAACTTCAATCGCTTGTGAATAAGTTCTGCGTCGAAGTTGCAAAATTCAAATGCAGCCTAAAGTGACGCTATGATGATACATCCTACGAACTTCGAACACTTGCGCATGGATCGAAATTCTAAACTTTAAATAGAACCAGTGTTTATATAATATCTATGGTTTCAACTCATCCGTAAGCGATCGAAGTGTGAAAACGATCGAAGCGATCTAAGTGGTCCAAGCGATCCAAGAGAATGATCCAAGCGAACCTGTATATTTCAGAGGCACCCCGCAATGTAATCTGTGTGTAGCATGTGCGCTATCGTATTATGTGCTGTATATGTACTTCATGTGCTCTGTTTGGTGCACGTTGGTTGTACCATACCTTACCTTTAGGTTGATTACTATGGTTAAATATACGTTTTCAGAATTCAAGATTCAGGATTTACGAGCGCGTAAGTAAGATATTTTGTCTGACCGAAAGGGTCATAATAACACATTGGTAAATTACATACGCGTTCACAAATTGCACACACGCTGAATTATCGTGCAAAAAATTAACTGTGTTAGTCAAACAGGTCACTATTGCCCCACCTATGCACGCTTATAAATTGCAATCGTGTTGAATATTTGGGAGCGCTTGTTTTTATCAACGCGTATCCGAATTACGACGTTTACAATTGTGTATATAATAATGAGTCGTTTGGTCAACAGAGCTATGCTTTTTACTAGGGATGTGCCGCAAGGAAGATTGTTTGGGTTCGTGCAAACCCGAATATCATGAAGGTCGACACGAACGAATCTCGAATCTATTCGTATTAGAACCAAACAATAAAATTTCCTCCAAAAGTTGTCTAGTGTTGCTTCTAAAATGACGTAATCGATAAACAAATCGCTTTATTTCAAAAAATAGTGTTTAAAAAACGATCGAAAAAGCAAAATCGTCAGGAAAACGACCTTCATTGTAAGTACTGCTGACCCTAGTTTAGCATTGTCGGGAAACTAGATCATCATTTTTTACGAAAGTCAGTAAATTTATAAGTAATATTGTATTCGGGTTCGCCATTGTTGGTATTCGTGTACGCCCGAATCTTCCTTAAATGCGATATTCGACGATCTATTCGGGTTTGGGTTCGTATCGGCCCATTCCTACTTTTTACACAACAATCCAGGGTGCATGCAATTTATGAACACGTTGTTATGAACCTTTGGCAAGGCAAAATATTATATTTACACGTTCGTAATTTACGTACACACTGAATAAAGTGAATTCTGACACATATGGCAATAGATGGGCAGTACTGCGGTATAATAGTACCGAATTACTGTACCGCGGTACTCTTTCAGTACCGATACCGGTACCGTTGGTATAGAAAAAAAGTACCGAATCTTTGTACCGAATTACTTTTTTCAAGAAATTTCTGTCGGTCCCGGTACTCTGTACTTTTCACGTGATAATTTCAAACTTTTGACAAGTATGTTTTCAAAAATACATGTTAATTAATCCTTAATACTAATTTTAGCATTTGTTGATTTTCTTTAATCTAGAAATGACAAGTAAAACTGCAGGCAATTAATGTCACATATGTTTTGGTTTGGAGTAACGACAAACATGGCATTTGCAGCAGCATCTTTTACACGAAAAGTATCGTTGCCGACAAAGTACCGAACTTTTTTTTTAAAAATAGTACCAAATGCCGGAACTGTCGGTACATTTTTTTCCAAGTACCGGTACCGTTACCAATGGAACTTTCAAATTACCGACTGCCCACCTCTGCATATGGCTAACCCTACTACTCGGCCTCGCCTACTTTCTGGCATGTGCTCAATTTGTCGCCTATCGTGTCACATGCCACCGTATTAGATGGCGTGCAGTCTGAAATCAAGCATCATAATTGCGCCGTGTTGTACAAATTATGTATGGCGCGAGATGTGTGAAGGTAGGGTTAGGCCTAGATCGCAAACTGGCAAATTTGATGACTTGGCCCTGCAGCCCAGTCTTAGCGAGGTAGGCTATCTTGCGGAAATGTGGAAGTTCAGTAGCATACATGTCTATTATTACTGTCAGCGTGTGGTTCTCGCCTAAACTGAATGTGTTTAGGCGATTTGTAGAGAATGTTTTTTCTGAGAATTAATCAAAATTCTATGCAGAGCCCCAGGGTATTTTAAAGTTCTGTTGTTTAAGTGAGGAAAACTGAATTATGTAATTCAGCATAAAATTGTAAGGATACATGTGATGGTGCTGAAGTTATTTGCTTGACTAAAAACATTATAACAACACATTTAAAGGAGTTTCATTGAAAGAAGATGGCTATAGAGATGGATAGCTCAAACATTTCACCTTCTTCACAAGCTTGCTCTGGTTTGCAAGATGTTGTCGCTGTAATCAACAAACTTCTGCTTCATGATCGAGAATCGATTGACTTATCAGCACAGTTGGGTGTCACATCGATGTGTAAGTTATATTGAGTGTGTTTTTGGGCTAAATTCTACTTTTTTACATACGTTTACAGTAACTAAATACTGTATTCTGAATGTTCTCATGTTTCTGTAGTTGTGCTATTGTTTGAAGTTTGATTACTATTTTGTGCAATTTAAAGCCCATTGTTGATTGAAGTAGCATTGTTATTCACCACATATAAAAACTGGTCAAATGTGAAAGTTAATGTTTTAAAAATTTTTTCAGATTCTGGTATTTGTAGCGGATTAAAAAGTGAAGATTACCCGAGCAGTGATGTCATAGAGCCTCCTCTTATAACTGATGTTCGACGAGTGCCTCTTCCACCTGAGCTCGTCGAGCAATTTGCTCGTATCCTCCGAGTGTTATTGATGTTTTATTAAAGAAGATCACTAAATCAAGTCCAATTGATTCAAATTAATTCATTTTAACTTACTTAACGATCTGATTTTAATTTCTTATTTACATGAAATGCAACTGAATTTTATACTTTATCTGATTTGGTAACAACATTTCAAATGCTTTTGTTGCCAATCCTTAATCTGCCAAAATATCAGACATGCAGTGTAACTGTATTATCGGCGTCTTTCCTGAAATTGGTCGTGCTTGGCTGACGGTTGACTCTGATATATTTGTATGGCGATATGCTGACGGTGATGATCTGGCATATTTCGACGGATTGTCAGAAACCATTCTCAGTGTCGCACTTGTTCAGCCAAAGCAAGGTTGGTTAATTTTCTACAAATAAATGTCAGCGGCAAGTTGCAGCTTTCTGAGTTAGCTCATCGGTTGTTTTAGGAATATTCCGAGACCACATCAAATACTTGCTTGTGCTCACAACCCCACTGGATATTGTCATACTTGGAGTTAGCTTTGCTGGGGACGGTAAGTGAAGTGGATGAAATGCATAGATTGCTGCATGCGATTAATTTCATGTTTGATGATTCCAGATGTTAACAACGAGATGCACCTGTTGCCTGACCCACTCTTCTCTCTCTCTTCTGACGGCGTTTATCTCCTGCACACGGTCGGCACCGATAATGGACGGATATTTACCGGCGGCAAGGATGGTTGTCTCTACGAAGTAACATACCAAGTACGAGATTTTAAGCAATCTCTTGTGGTGAATAAAGGAGCAGCTGTATATTGATAAATCTTAATGCTTAGGCGAGTGGAGGCTGGTTTAGTAGAAAATGCAACAAAATAAATCACTCGCGGAGTCGATTTTCTTTTCTGCTTCCGTCTGTCGTCAGTGTCTGGTTGAATGAAGAAGGTAAGATTTGAGTCCTGTACTTAGGCTTTGATCTGAGCAGAGATAATTTGTTAATTTTGAAGCATTTTGTTTGAAAAAACACGTTTGGTCTTGTTGTTCATGTTACGCCACAAAACTCATTGACATTTGCCAGATTCGATTTGCCAGCTCACCGTCGATGATACGAGGAATATTTTGTACTCGAGATCAGAGAAAGGAACCATCACTGTGAGTTGTAATTTCTCGAAAGTCTTTCCTCATCAAGATAACCAACTGACCTTCTCTTTATGTAGGTTTATGATCTCGGCAGCGACGGTCAGAGTGTGGGATGCGTGGCACAACTGCGGCTGCCCTCAATCCAGCGAAGAGCGCGCGACATCGCCTCTGGTGTTGAACCTTCCAACTTTAACGAACTTGTTTATATCACACCCATAACTTTACGAGAGTCGCGTTATCTACACTTGGTGGCAGTAACGCAGTCAGGTATGTACACAAAGTACCAGTAACATTAAAAACTTAAATTTACCTCAAGTAAGGTTTATTGGATGAAATTTATCACTCACGTTGATTGATTTCCGTAGTAATATTTGTGATGTTAATGTTGTGCAACCTTTATCTTTTATTACTGCTAAATTTGTTCAGTTCACCAAAGTTGAAATAACTAATTTTTCAGGAGTCCGTTTATATTTCATGACCTGCCAGGCAGCGACAGGAGATGTGGTAAAGTTACGACCGACGGGTATCCACCTTGTCCATGTGCGACTTCCTCCCGGTTTTACGGGGTCTTCCATCCACAGACCGATGTCTGTTCATTCCGCGCACTACAACACAGGTCATCCCATATTACTTGGACTTTGACTGTTCAGCTTGCACTGAGTACATGCTACGAGTAGAATTATGTTTGTGAATGATGTGTGTTACATTGCGTGAAGTAAATATGCGAAAAAGCCGGGTATAATATTGTGAGGCATCAATGACTTAACAATTTAAATAATAAGTATAGTTGAACAATATAAATTTTGGTGTTCTTGTGTTTGGCATCCTGCCATTTACTTGTTCAAAATGTGACAAAATTTACTTCTTCAACTGCAGGAAGTCTGCTCTTGGCATCCTCAAGTGGTGATGATGGTATCCTGTGGTGTATCAACCGTGATATGTACGCCTTTGATAAGATGCTTCGTGAAAGCCAGGTATTAAATACTTTAAATTCCTTTCACTGGTTTCAAATAAGTTGCACTTAGTTTAACGCTATTAGATTTACGAAGAAGCTTTAAGATTTCTATTTCAATCACAGTGTAACTTCGGCCTTGACGGACGAGCGTGGGTAATAGCGGAGGTTGCTACCCCATTCTCACCCCTCACAGCTGCTGTTCTCCCTGCTGGGTCCACTGCGGGTTTACCCCCAAACCCCCCGATCCACGTGGTCCAGCACATTCAAAGACCATCAGAATATGTCATCATCTCATCCCAGGTTCTGTTATAAACGTAACTAAAATGGAGAAAGTTTTGGTCACATTGATTGTGATACTTTGGTTTTAATTGGATCAAATTCCGAAAAAAAACATTCTTTAAAGTTAAGCTGTCTATGCAGGGCTGTCACATGTTCAACAAACTTCGACCGGTTGATCAGTTGCGCCATTTATTGGAATCAACTTCTGATGTCGAATCTCAGAGCGTTGAAAATTTCTTTAAGCTTTATAAGGTTGCAGTAACTTGAATATCCTTGATTATTTTAGTTTTAAGGATTTTGTTAAGTAATTTCACCTTTAAAGTAACAGTTTTTAAATGCAACTACTCGAAGTCTTTGTTTTGAGTTGTGTTTTTAAAATCCTCTTTGATAACGTTTGCTCTCATTGAAAGGACGGGGAAGCCGGGTGTTGTTGCATCATCCTCGCAATGTCCGCCGTCCCCACCGATTTCCACATCGCCGAGCGTGCCACTGCTGCGTTCACCCACCATTGGGGAATCCCCCAGGTTTCACTGCAGCAGGGAGTTTCCCTCACGTCACCCATGCCTCTGCGGGGGATGTCCGGGTTAGAAGCGATGTCGCCCATATCTTTAAGAAATCCCCCACAACAATTCAACGCGACAAGGACACCAGGTGGACGTGAGTGAGAAGTTGGTTATATATTTGATGTCTATGTCCTTGTAACAGAACGTCCCAGATTTGTTCCCTCTTTCATACAAAAACATAGAAATCTTATTTTTGCTGATTTTCAAGCTCTTAGGTTGTTTATGTTTTCACAACTATTGCAGTGCCAGTAATTAGCACCCCCATGCCTGGCAGCAATCCCCCCCTTCTTGCAAACCAGTCTCCAGGGACATTCCAGAGTGTCCCAACATTCCCGGGTAAGTGACACAGTTTGCAAAATTGGTTCTACTTGTGGTATGCTTTTAGACCCATACAATTGCCAAATGTATAATAAAATTTAAGTAATTATAAACGTCTGATATTATAGAATAATAAATTATTATACTTTTGTTAAACCAATCTTGGAATTTCAGCTTAGATATTTGTCATACCATTGATAATAATGAGTGGAAGTGTTTGCCAAAGAATACTTGTAACAGTTATCTATTGATCATCGTAGATCCTTCAAGCGATATGTACTTTTACACAACGAGACAGCATAGTGTTTATAAGATGTTTGCTCGAATCATGAGGCCGTTGTGGGATGCGAAACTGGTGGAGGATTATGTTGTCACTGAAGGTGGAAAACAGAAATCGTTTGTGAGTGAACAAACATAATCTTCCTATTTTTCAAATGAAATTTTTTCTTGTCACAAAGTTGAAAATCTTCTCTCTGCTCAGGTTGTCAACAGGATCGATGTTGAAGTCGTGTCCCTCGTTTTAAATGATTTGATCGCTTTTAAGAAATTTTTTAACAAACATTGCACGAGTCAGGTTCAATGGAGGTAAAGTTGTATGTAAATTATTTTTTATCTTACCACGCTACCCCTGTGTGGTTAGAAATTTTTTTTTACGTTTATCTTGCAATGATAGGGAGAGTATTTCATCTGATCGTAACGTGGGAAGAAATTTTCGTCGTCCTGTAGAAGCTAACAGCGTGCAGCGAGATTTACAGAAGCGCCAGCTCGGTTAGTTATTGTCTGATTGTCAGACGTTACTGTGGACAAATTGCTTCAGTGAGAACTTTCAAAATGTTTATTAGTTGTCTATTTAGCCGAAGTTGCAACGGCGGAGTTATCATGGATGCGGTTTCTTCATGATCTACTCCATAAATCCACGGAGGTGCTTGGTCTGTGGAGGATCTTGCTCCATCATCAACTACATGTCTTGTTCGAGTCTCTTGATAAGGTCCTCTTGCGTCTTGATAGTCCAAGTTAAAATGTTATCAGTTCCATATTTCTCTTTTTGTTAACTCAGCAACAATAGTCAGATTTCTGCTTTTACAGGTTTCTCAAACTGCTCTGAAAAGCGCCACATTCGAAGGCTTCATATTGTCAGGACAAGCTGTAAGTGCACTAGCTTGCAACTTTGTAATTTTTAACATAGTTTGATCAACCTTTTCAACATCCACTGATTAAGTTTATTGACTTACATTTTAACATGAAACGTTGCATTTTACAAAAACATTTTCCTCATATTCAGCTGTGTAGTGCGCTGATATCTGCGTTAGTCGGGAAGTACTTGGACGATAATTCCACCATCGATGCACTGAGCAGTCAACTTCGTGAAGTATGCCCAGCCCTCTACTCCCCCGATGATGCAATTTGTTCCAAGGTGATTGCTGGGTAGATAAATCAGTCATAGCCTGAGAGCATCAAACCATGAATTTGATAGTTCTAAACATTCCCACCCATAAACTTAGTTATATGATGCCGCTTTGTGCTGTAACACCAGGACAGGCTCATATTTAAATATTTTTTCTTAAAGATTGAAACTTCTGCTCACAGAGCTCAAACTTTGAGTTTTAACTGACCTCGTCGCTTTCCCTTTCATGACTTTTTTAACTATTGATAAACCTGAAGATGTATGATGTAATGTCACTTGACTTAAATATGATGTCATAAAGGCAAGTGAGCTGCTCAACGCGGTACGAAGCGTTCCAGTTTCTCAGAGAATTGAATTACTCGAAGAGGCAGTGCGGTTGTTTCAACAGGTTGCGCATTCGATCAACCTTCCTGTGGTCGTGCAACAGCTGCAAGCTGGTTTGTATCCTCATAAAATTTGCATCAAGGCAGCGTGAAGAAAATTCCTGATCTTATTGTTTTGAGTAAATCACAAAATCATGTAATAAATCTGCAAACACAGCCAGGAAAGTTGGTTTGATCAATTTTCTCTCTGCTGCTTACCATGCTTCTTAATTCCAATATTTAATCCAACTTAACCTCAATGCTGCCATCAAGTGACGCGTTTCCAACTCTTCCGCGCAGCTCGCTACTACACAGGAGTCGTGGAGTTGTGTCTCCATGCCGCATCCAAGAGAGACGAGGAAGAACTTGCTCTTAAACTTTACAAATCATCTCTCGCCGCCAACGATCCAGGAGTAGATCCTGGTTTCAGAAAAGCATATTTGTCAAGGTAAGCTTTTGTGACCTTCGTGTGTTTATTAACTGCATGAAATATCGGTGGGGCCACGTAAAAATGTTATTCATAGTTTTCTGTCAGCAATTAATTGGTTGCAAGTGAATTGTGACTGAACAATGGATAGAATTATGAAGAATGTCATCTTCTATGGGTTGGGCCGTCGTGAAATATTTAGTTAATAACACTGCTAACTACGACAACTAACTCACGTCTTCTCATGAAGGGTGGAGTGTTACAAATGCGTCACTGACATGCTCGATGAACTGATGTTAGCCGGGGAGAGTCACCCGCAAACCCCAAGCGTCCCCACCAAGCCTGGACCCCCACAACCTGTGCAAAGCGGGTCAAGTTCAAGTTCATTGGGGGCCCTGCAAGCTGAAGATGCACGACAGCATGTGAGCCAACATCCATTGTTGTTTTATGTTGTGTCTATGTTCCAATGTGCCATGCTGTGTAGCGTGTACAGTGTACACTATATTCGAGTGCAGTTTGAAAATTGTCGCAGAGAACATGGAATGTTATCTTAAGCAAGATTGTTTAATGCAAGCTCATAACCAATGTTCCCTCTAATTTTTCACGAGTCTGAGCAAACACAGTAACTCCCTGAGCGGTCCCTTGGACCACTGTGAGCAACATCAGACGTGCCACGTGCGCACTGTGGCCATTATTATGCGTTTATTTTATTTTAAATTCAGGTTGGATTTTTTTCTTGTGCGCAGCACAGATTTTCTGTGCGCGGAGACCGTGTCAGCAGTGCGCATTTGCGCACGCGCGCAGCTTAGAGGGAACATTGCTCATAACGACATGTTTATGCCATAGACCTCCTGCATTTAAGTGCCTTTGTGATTAACAGTTATAATTTATCTATTATTACACGCTATTTGCTTTTTTTTGTGATCTTTTTCCTTGTTATCGGGATATGACCTGATTAAGCGGGTTGTGGTTAGTTTGTGATTTTGGTATCGAATGGAATTGACCTGCTCCTCAGTATTGTGTGTTATTGTGTGTTGTCAATCACGTCATTGCATTTCTTAGTTTTCACATTTTTCTGTTTTCCATTCGGTCTCCTTGATGCGTTCTTGCTGGTCTTGCAGGGGAGGTGGCATCAAGGCAAATGTTACAATAACTCGACTTGGCCAAATGTAAAAATGAGTTGGCATTTAGTGACTTTGTTCTTTCAGGCTGACTCTTGCATGAAACTCGCTCTCAGATCCAACGATGAACTTTTCCACGTCACCTTGTACGAATGGATGCTCCGGAAGAGGCTCCCTGCTCAACTACTACGAGTGAGGACAAACTTTCTTGACCCTATTGTCCGTTAATTTTCACGATCTCATCTTCACCTGCCCCTTTCACAGGTGACGTCACCATTCATTGAATCCTTCCTTCAGAGGGTAGCAGAGAGCCATGAGGAGAATCCGACATCCCTGGGAGCTGCAGGTAGTGACCTCTTGTGGCAGTATTATGAGCGCAACGGACAACACGTGTCGGCCGCCTCCATACTGGGCAACCTCGCCGAGAAACCAGGGTGAGGTTTAGATTTTTATCAACTATTGAATTGTTTATAAGATCTTTATTGATCCTACAATGTGGTACAGTCAATATAAGTTGTTGTGATGTTCTATTTGGATCCCGCAAATACATCTGCGTGCATCTAACACTATTTCCTGTCCTTGCAGTAGCGACAGGGACCTTTCAAAGCGCATCGAATATCTTTCAAGAGCCAGGATGAACGCAAAGAGCGTCACCTCCGTCACTGCTGACTCCGCCACTGGAGGGCAGCTTTTACACGAGCTTGAGGAAAAGTTGGAGGTATGACGTCATCAGCGATGACGCATAGGGCGAGTTGTAATCGATAGGTGTGATGTAGGTGGCCCAGATACAGCTGGAGACCTACGAGCAGTTGAAGGAACTGAACGAAACCGACGCAGCCCGGACCATCAATTACAGCTTGCTTGACGTCACGCAGGTGAAGATGAGAACAATGTCGTATTCTTACGTCATTCGATGTACTTGCTTTCCTCAGTCTTGAGTCCCATTCATGAATTGACCAATCTCGTGTCTGCGCAGTTATACAGAGAATATGCGGAACCATACCAGCTGGCTGAGGGCAAGTTGGCGATAGTTCATTGCGCCGGTTTGCACGACCCGTCCTTAGTAGAATCTCTGTGGCAGAACATCGTTGAACACGGTAACTACAGTTCTCTTCCTTACCGCAAATTCCCTTGCCCCATGTACAACATCATGACCTCATGCTGACATTACGTCATCTTTCAGAGCTACACAAGCGTGCGTCATCAGATGTCACCATGACAGCGAGCTTACAACACAAGTTAATCCAACTCGGCAAGCGCTATTTGTCGTCACAGCGGTACTTCCCCATAGGTGAGATCCGTTTTGGGGATGACGTAATTATGTGTTCTGTGAAGTAGCAGCATCTAATATTTTTTAGAATTTCTGGCGGGATATTTTGAGAAGATGTCTATGTCGAGGGGCTGGAGTTTGAACTGGGCGTTCACCATTTTCCTCGAATCCGGTCTCCCGCTTGTTGAGTTACTTGATGTCTATGGGAACGTGCACAAGCAGAAGGTTGGTTGTGAGTCAGAGGTTCAAGTAGATCTAGCGCCATCTCGAGGTTACACTTTTTACGCTGCAGCTTCCATGCTGGTCGGAGCAGGACGACCCGTTCCGAATCCTCTTCGTGATCAACGAGATGTTGAAGATCTTCCTCGATCAGCCCAACAACCAAGTCCCCTCAGACCGACAGAGGTCGCCTATATATTTTTTTTATGTCCTGATTTTGTCTGAGGTGAGTGGTGACGTCATTGCCGCTTTTTGTGCAGGCGGAACTTTGTGGATCGCTCATTGGACGCCCTTTCCGTTCATCTCGTCCAATTACATTCCGTTACGTCACCAAACGAGAGCGTCCGCGCTTTGATGACCGAATTGAGACGTACCCAGGCAAGTTTGCAGGCGATGCAAGAACGACGATGACCTCACTCTTACGTCAACGCTGACGTTATTATATTCATAAACTGGCCATGTTATAACATAACGCTTCTTCCTCACTGCCAATGATGTCATAAACGTGTAATATTTGTGACGTAATTCTAGCAAAATTTTGAAACTTTCTGTTGCCGGGGATGAATCTGGAAGTCACTCCGCTAATTTACTCGAATGTTTCGAGCTGCAAGTTGCAAATATTTGGCGAAATATTCCTGTTTTGTGTCGAAATAAAAACATGCCCGGACCCAGGTTTATTTTCACTGAATATACCACAAGATGACGTCACAAAATGTCTACAAAAAATCTTCCCGGGGCAGACTTCAATTTACAATTTCCCGATGACGTCACGTGATTAGATTCAAGCTTCATTGCTCCAACACACTCCGCCCTCCAACATAGCGCTCCTCCACGTCAGATAGACTTCCGCCCATCGCGAGAGGTCTTTCTTCCATATCTCCCCGCCGCTGACGTCATCTGTCATAAATGATAATATCAATGGACGTTTTTATGACGTCATACCTGCATTTTTATTTGCATGAAACTCACATTGTCCGTCTGGACACACGTGCACAGCGCATCCGAATGCGTCATAATGAATACTTTCTTGTATTTTATTGACACACGTTACGTTCAAGTCCACGCAGTCGAGATCTATGACATCACCGGAGAACAAGCAATCCCTGTCAGCATACGTTTAACGTGTTTGGCTGCGTTAGTGCAATGTTTGTTACGTTACAATCAGTTCACTCACCGCCACGTTTTTAAAGTTGACAGCCATTTCGATAATGACGTCACTCTCCATTTGACGTAATCACACAACAAGATGGCATTCAGTTGGTATGACGACGTCATACTGAGTCTAATGTCGGGGCAAGAAAGCACCAAGCCCTCTAACGGAAGACCCCAATTGAAAATAATTTCGTCAGTTGAGTTTTAATGAAGTGACAAAATAAACATACCTTTTATTGCGTCACAGGTGACACCATCACCGTTGAAACCCGGAAGGCATTGACAAAAAAATCCTCCAATGGTGTTACGACACGTAGCGTTCTCGTGGCAATTGTTGAGTCCCGGTGTCCAACATTCATCAACATCTGAGCAGGTTGGATTTAAAAAAAAATTAAGTCATAAATTTGAAAAGTCATCTAACCTGAGCACGTGACCCCGTCGCCATGGTAACCAAACAAACATTCGCAGAAATAGCTTCCAAAGTTGTCCACGCATCTGGCGTTTGAGTGGCATGCGTGCAGTGGCGTGGCGCATTCGTCCATATCTGTAGAAAAAGATTCGTTCAGCGGTGAAAATAATAATACAGGATGCGTTTATAGTTAAGTGCGTTTGCAATGATTCGTGTAATGGGACTCTCAAAGACAATTCAGCAAGTTTAAGAATTTCATCAGAAATATATATTTCGCCTAAACGATGTCGTCAATTTCTCATTCAAATAGAAATCAAATATCTCGACTGATATTTTCAGCTATTCCGCAAATTCTCTGACCCTTTGTATAAAGACTCAACAAATTCGTGTTAAACTTGATGTTTGACCTACTTTGACAATCCAGGCCGTCCCAATAGAATCCTACGTCACAATCACATACGTAACTTCCGATCGCATTTGTGCAGCTTGAGTTGGTCGGACATGACGTAATGAACAGACATTCGTCAATATCTGATGAAAGTAGTCCAAGTCATTTTACAACGTCATAAAACTATCGTTTGTTTCATAATAATGCGGCTAAGCTACCTTCGCATTTAAAACCATCCCCAGTGAAGCCAGAGTTGCAATCACAACTAAAACTGCCACCATAGTTAAAGCACTTTGCATTTCTGTCGCAAATTTCCTCTTCGCATTCGTCAACATCTGCGGAGATAAATACGTCATAGAAGATATAATGTAGGTCATTAATTTTCTGAAGCTTTGTGACGTCAACCTTTGCACTCGACACCGGTTCCTGTAAATCCTATTTCGCAAGTGCAGGTATAGCTCCCTCTGGTGTTGAAACAAGTGGACTGTTCATCGCAATCATGATTGCCGGACGCACATTCGTCGAGGTCTGAGAAGAAATGATTCACCGTGGTTAATTTCAGCCAAGCATATGTTTCCCAATCACAATCACGTTCCGACGTTGCTGAATGGAGGCGACCACTTTGGGTCTTCAAAACTAACTACTAGATGCGTGTTATTTTGCAGAAAATGCGATTTTTGTATTTCCGGGTCGGCTTATGCTCTGATTTCGGTCATGCGTGACATGACAATCGACTTCAAAAACAAAACGCAATCTTTTTTCAAACCATAAAAGATGATCTTGTTTTAGTTTCAAAATCTTAACACATCGCTACATAGTAAACAACATTAATAAAACTTTTCCTGGAAGTTACTCTAAGTTAGAGGAAGGAAAATTACCCGGGCAAAATGTGCCGTCAGGAATAAGGGATCGATTCCCGTCAAAGGTGGCGATACTCGCTGTTTGATTAAAACCCACATTGCATTTGCATTGAAATATTCCCATCGTCTCATCTACGTCGATACACGTAGCATCCACGTGACACAAGTGCAGTGAAGTGGAACATGGATCCATAACTGTTTTCATGACGTCACAATTATTAGTGAAGATTTAAAAACGCAACAATGTGATTACATCAGAGTTTTTGTAAGACTTACTCGTGGTCGTGAAGTCAGGTCCAAGCGGGTTCGCAAGAGCAGTTGAAAGATCCGGCAAAACCTCCTCCACAGTGGCACTTGTAAACGTCATGTTTCCTAATGTGTACGTGACGTTGAAGATACGTATCACTGCAACAACACATTCTCATGAGATTTACTCGCCACTAATTATGTGTACTCTGGCGCTATAAGGTAACTGGACAAGTTGTACCATGGCTGTAATTCTGGTAACATATGGCAAATCTTTACCGCCTATTTATAGAAATCTTATATTACCTGCGTCTGGGGACAAAATTTGAGCTCTCGTTGGGGAAATCCCACAAAGAAGTAGGCATAAAATCACATGTCTATACATGATATTCCACCATTGAATGCCTAATTGAAATAATACGGGACATAAAATATCACAAAAATGAACGCTAATATTCGTCTTCTGGTACCATCCAATAGTACAGAAGCTGTACAATGTGGATTCCGATTTCTTTTGTGTGATTCTGGAAACAGATCTTGTGCTGTAGATCTCTTTTAAGTATAGACTTTCAAAAAGCAAAAAAATTGAAAATTTTACTGTCTATTTCTTCTGTGAAATTTTGTGTAAGCTACGGTATACACCATTCCCTGTTGGGCTATAAACAAGTTATAAACTGTCTGCGAAACGTAACTTTCAAAACGTCTGTTTAAAACGTTAATCTGAACTGCTGTACTGTGAACTAAAATTAAGCGTTTTCCCACTCTTGAAACCAGGTTTACAGTAAATGAAGCCATCTGTAAATGCTTTAAATGATGAGCTTGGACTTTCAAGCGAGATTCCAGTGGAAGGTTTCTATCTAATTGATTGTTTTCACCGTAACCAGCATATATATGTAGAATACTTGTTGTAGGCTACTCGATGTGAAGAAATATTCCTAATATCAAACAAACTTTATTGAAACGATTCAGTGTAACTCAGTCAAAACATGGTTTTGTAATTCTTCATTCACAAGCAATCGTGAAAAACGACCATCCTTAAATGTTTTCGAAAAACTCTTTTTGAGTTCATCGCAGCGTGAAAAGTCACCTCAAGAATAGAGACCACTCCTTTTTTACGAAACGTTTGGCCACGGCTTGTCATCATTTGATAAGTCTACAATGTTTCCGAAATTTTGTTCAACGTATATCTGGAGAATATTGCAGCAAAACTAGTGCATTAAATTACATGAGATGAAATTTCCACAAACGCAAGTAAAATTAAGATTTAATTCATCGCAAAAGGTTCATTCTATAAAATATTATAACACAAATGTTAAATTTTCTCTATAAAATTTTACTGCTTTATGATATTTTTCCATAGCTGCGCATAATCTTCATTAAGACAACATAGAAACTGGCAACATACAAAATCTGTTTGCTGGTTTACATTGCAGCCACTAGAATGAACCACTTTGGCGCCGCAAGTGGTAGATAAAGCAAAACATATCCACAAGTTATAAGTAGCGAAAAAGGGGATTTTGTTGTCACTGGTTTTAGAATTACCCGGGTACAAAATAGAAAGATGGTAGGCTAGGCCTAACCTTTAAAAGCCGTTTAGTTTACGTTACGTCGGTTTCAATGCTTGTTTGTCCTAAACATACTACTTCAATCAATTATTTGCGTCTAACTTTAATGAAACGTTTTACTTTTCGTCATTAGCGCGACGTAGACAAAAAATCAATGCCATTTGGTCACTTGCTAAGCTATCTTGTTATAGGCCGCACTGCAGAGTATGACAGTTTTCGCCGAGATCTCGGGTGTGCAGGAGCGAAATTCCGGTGTTCAAGGTAGCAGCTGGTGTTCACTGCGACTTGTGGCCTAAGGCTGCCCGGCAAGATGCGGCCCTTTAAGGTAGAAATCGGGGAAAAATCAGTGTCTACTTGTTTTTGGAGACACCGGATTGCCCTGGTGTCCAATGCCGTTTTGATAAAAAATATCGTGTGTAGTCTTGCCATACTTTGCAGTCTGGGCTAGGTACTTAATTAATGCTATGTAAAAAGCACCAAACCAAAGTTACAAAGCTCTAAAAAGGTTTCTTATTTGCATAAAAATTTTAGTGGTAATAACTTGCTGATAACAACCAGTCCTAGCACGACCATTAATGTCAAAATTACGTTCAATTACAGTAAGTTCTAAATTTTGATCTTATTTTCGGACCTAAGATAACACTAGGTACTTTTACACGATGTTGTAATATAACGAAGTATGTATGGCCCATGGTATAAGTGCAATATTTGCATTCAGCGTTATCCTTTGTACATGCCTGCTTCGTATTAAGTTCTATAATATTGATTGCCATTGATTTTTGTCTTCTTCTAGTCTTGTTTCTTCTTGCTCTTTTCTCTTGTTCACTATTTCACCGGAAAAAAATCTTGTGTTTACAGCAATTTTTCACAGTTTCTTAACCTAACTTAAATGTAATAACATGTCATCGAAACCTAAACTGAAACACTTTGTCATTTATAACACTGTTAAATTTTGAAGCTTAAACTCTGTGATGTTTAATTCAGAAACACTTTATCTTAAAATATGTTGAATTATTTGATTGCAACTGTTCTGGCATTGTTAATTATTTTAATTTTGAAAGATGTTCTTCGTTCGAGAAACTTGCCACCTGGTCCAAGGGGAATACCCTTTGTTGGCAGCATTCATAAGATTGTACCAAACTTTCACGAAAGTGAGTATAAGTGTTACTCATAGTCTCATACCAGCTTGTTGTGCTTTGTAATCACCGGTATGGGTTAAACATGTACAGAAATATTGATCACCAGTTAATGATTAATTTCAAAAGTTTAAAGTGGAAAGAATTTCCTAACTTGAACTTGAGTGAATTATCATGACTGTGATTTATTCTCCGTGTAATGTATTTGGTTTTTTTTCAGCGATACCACTTTTTGCTAAAGAGTATGGGAATATATTCAGAATTAGTGTTGGTCCGCGTACTATTATATGCCTTGTTGGTTATGACATCATAAAGGAGGTATGGTAAATTGCATTCAATTGTAGTCAGCACTTGAAATTACTTATAGATGTTGAAATGCTGATTTTGAAAATTTAAGAAGAAATAAAATAGAACTTCTCTGAAAATATACGTTCAAAGTCGATGTAAAAAGCCAGATTGTTAATTTAAAAATGACTTAAGTTCCTTGTTTGTACATTTTGTGCATTACTTCGACTCTGAACTAGATTATTTGTTTAGATCCTGGTTGACCGTGCCAAGGAATTTTCCGATCGTGCAACCAGTGTAATAGCCAAGCTCTGTCGCGGGGAATCCCGAGATGGTTAGTGCTTCAATTGTTTAGTATTTTGAAATATTCTTGGTTTACATTTTTATGGATTTACTCGTGCTTACCATTGTACAATGTTTATCGACACTACCTACTTTAAGTAAATTTTACTCTCTGGTTTATTATAATGGTCACTGCCTTACATATAAATGAGCTGCTGGACCTACCAGACATACTAGGCCATGGAGCCTTTCAAGGAGTTAAATAGATCCATATTTGGATCTATTCTGCAAATATTTTGCAAACTTGAATAGATCTGGCCTTCCTAAATATGCCTTAATTCATTCCACAGAACTCAAACTTAAATTGTGTCTTAGGGTTGTTTTGATTCAAGTCAAGGACAAAACGATAAATTTGAAATGTCAAGTTCTAAACCAATATTTCCCATATGTAATAGTTTTATTTACTTATCTTCGGAATACACAACACAATGAGCCCCGGAAGTTATCTTTGTCGTTGAAACTCAAGTGAAAACACACATGTTAAGATTGTTGCTTACACACATTTGGTTTTCGATTAAATTTGAGTTTGAAGAAAAATTTGGCCTCATTAAAAGATTTATATATTTGACCAAACCTTTCAGATTTTAAGTTGTTCTGTTATAGATATCAATTTGTTATTCCCTGATATAGTGGTATTTTAAGTTTATAATTGATAACTCAGTATTGTAAAGTTTGGTTTGATTAAAAAATGTGAGTTCTTGGCATTTGACTTACGAGGAGTCCATAGTTTTATGATTTTTTTTGTTTTGGGCTTTAACTTAAAAGTAAGAAAACTTCATCCCCATTCTCAAATACTTCTATTGTGGTGATCAACTTTACAAGTCTTTCAGGAATTGCTTCTTCCCCTTACGGCCCGAAGTGGTCGGCGAACAGGAAGTTCCTGCTTTCTACTTTTAGGAACTTGGGTTTGAATAAGCGTGGAATAGAAAAGACCATCACCAGTGAACTACCACATCTGGTTGAAGAGCTTCATGGTTCCTGCAGGAGTGGTAACCTTGTGGACCCTTCACTGGCGTTAGAGTACGCCACTCTCAATGTAATCGCTTCCTTCACTTTTGGCGACAGGTAAAATAATTCGCATACAAGGTCGAATTTACCAATAGGCTAGGTAGGCTGAAGCCTAGGGCCTCGAAGTTCAATTTCAAAGTTTGGAATTGATGTCGCTTTAATTGCTTTAGAGAATCCATTTTCTATTCATAACTACTGAGTTTTATTCATAACTACAACTGTGGCGTGATTTTGCTTTGATGAAAGCTAGAAAAAAAAATTCATAACTTAATCATACTCTATTTGACGGCTGCATGTCCTCTTATAAACTTTGCGTTTATTGTAACGACTGTTTAATCCAATAAACTGAAATTAAAAGCAAAGCTGTTTTAATTAGATTTTTATTTAAAATTTCTCACCACATGTATGACTGGGGATGGTGAAAAGAACGGACAGTTTAGTGCACTCATATTTTTAACATTAAGTAATGATATGTTATGTTGTTTAGAGAGAAATCTGACTTCAAAAATAAGGTGCCTCACAAATGGAATAGCCAAGGGCCTCTCATTGTCTAAATCCTGGCCTGTTCACATCGCGCTGTTTTGTTCGCTTTGATGTTTTAGCTGTTTGATTTTGCTCACTTCAATGTTTCATCTTTTTTTATATCACCAACGGTTTTGATGTTAAATCATATTTTATCAATTGATTAACAACTTTTGGATTAGTTGCAAATGTTCTTACGTTTTAATTGGTCAGCATTTCCAAACTTTAAGTGAGAAGTTACAGAATGCCAGTAAGTGCCCAGTATAAGTTCCTTTCATGTATCACGAACTTTACTGCTAGTAGGGTCAGGTCACACCAACTCGTAAATAAATTTTATGTCATTCATTTTGCTTTTGTCCTGTCATTAAATTTCATTATGGGTGTGTCAGGGTTTTATTGGATACAAGTCAAAGAGGTTGATCGTGCTTAAAAATTCAATGGGAACTTTATTGCATCGTAAATTTTCAAACATTTGAAACTAAAATAATGTTAGAAGTAATAATACATTTTAAATTACAAATATTTTGTTCTTAATGTACAATACCTTTAACTGAATCAATTATACGATGTGCTTGTTTCAGAATTAATTTTGAAATTTTGCAATCATTATATTAATTGCATGAACTTAACTTTGTATTAGTTAATCAACACTCACAAACTTTTAATCATTGACATTGCACCATATTTTTTGCAGATATGACTACGGTGATAAACGATTTCTAGAATTGCTTCACATCAACAATGAATTTTTCCAAATGTCAAGAGTCCTTCGAGCCCCAACCTTGTTCTTATACAGCATTATTCCATATCTACACAAACTTGTATTGTTTGATTCCGTTAAACAATTTGCGAAAGCTGCGAGGTTAGTTTCTTAAATCAAGAAAATGTGCTGGTTGCGTAGTTATTCAATTACAACATTTTATGGACATTGTTTTCGTCTCTAGTTTTTCGTGTTAACATTTACGGGTTTGATTGTTTTGGAGACAAACATTTCAGTTGTTTATTTTTAACGATGTTTCCTGTGATAAAATAAAAGAAAAATGTTTATTTTTAGCTAGGAGCTTGTAGCAGAATAGCAAAAAAAGAACAGCCATGGAATTTGAGTTGAGCGTATCAGCATCTGTTTTACCTTTCACTAAAACTTGGATAAGACATTTGCTGCTACCTTTTACCTCAATTACTTGGCTGCTATATTTCAGTTGCTTTTAAGACGCCGGAAAAAACATTTTCGCTGAAACTTGATCCGTGTTGATCCCATCACATTTCTACTTTCAGGAAGATCTTGGATTTCGTACAAGTCGAAGTAAAACGTCATCTTCACACTCACGATCCTCAGAGCCCAAGGGATTTTATTGATTGTTACATCACAGAGCTTAAAAACAATGAGAATCAGTTCATGACCGAGAAGGGTGAGTGGGTTCTGCCGCTGGAGTTAAAGAAATATTTAAAAAAGTCTTTTTTGTCTAATTTTGTGTTAAAATTTTGGTAAACATGAATTCCCATTACTTGCAAAGTGATTAATATTTCTTTTGTTTTCTCATAACCGTTGTATTGTTATTAAACAGGCATGGAGATGAGTATCATGGACTTGTTCCAGGCAGGCACGGAGACGAGTTCTACGACGCTGAGATGGGCAATCCTCTTCATGGCCAATTACCCACAAGTTCAAGGTTGAAGACCGCTCATTGCTTCGTATAAATGACCAAGTCGATTTATGTTGACCAAGGAACCTCTTTCTTCATATTCTTCATCTTTTCAAATTTTAAACCTTTGTTTGTGCCGACGAGTCGACAAGAGTCGACTTTATTTTGCAAGAACATTTAACTCTCTCGGCAGTGCTAGAATTTTTGGCGGACATCTTTTTTTTCTTCCACAGAAAAAGTCCACGATGAGATTGAGAGAGTTCTTGGTTTGCAGAGAGAGGTGAGGTACGACGATAGGATGAGGATGCCTTATTGTGAAGCAACCATCCTGGAAGTGCAAAGGAAAGCTTCAATCACTCCCATAGGTTCTGTTAGTCATTGCTTTATTTTTAATCGCAAATTTTCTTTTCTTATCCCAGTCAAAGCTGTCGTGATTGAGAGCATCTTGATTGTCGACATTACTATGAGCTGGTGTCTTGTTGGGTTGTACTTTAACTTAGGACTTTCTATTTATGGTGCATGCTGTTGTTACATGTTTCTATTGTCCTGATGCTTGACTAAACCCGTATCTGATTAAGCCTTTTATTATGTGTTCCTCGCTAAGGGATTCACGGTTTGATGTTTCAGGAATTTTCATTCATCCCTGTTATTGCCTGCAGTACTGCTTGTTTATGCTTATTCCCGCTCATATCAGCCCATTGTTGCTGGTGCTGTTCAATCAATGTCAATCACTTGATTAGTTTTGAGAAATAATTTTGTTGAATTTCTTTCAAGGTCTGGTGCATGCTCCTTCCCACGACACCACCATCCGAGGTTACGATATTCCAAAGGGATCTTCCGTATTCATTTCCTATCATTCCATGCACTTCTCTCCTGATCACTGGAAGAATCCGAATCAGTTTGATCCGGAAAACTTCCTGGATGCTGACGGCAGCGTTGGTAATAGGGATGCATTTATGCCGTTCGGAGTAGGTAAGAAAAGAAGATAAGTTCTGACTTTTTTGCTTTCGGTCGGGTCATATCTAAATCTGGAGATTAAATGTTATAAAGTTCTTTGTCGCAGCAACTCTCAATATTCCAGCAATTCACTGATTGCAAATATCTTTTGCGTGTTTTTGATGCAACAAACAGTAAGATATGACTCTGGGCTCGTAGAATACATTTTTGTAGTTTCATTTGATGTTTATGTTTTTATTTATAGGTCTCCGCAGATGTGCTGGGATTGAAATTGCGAGACAAGAGTTATTTTTATATTTTGTCGGGATTCTGCAAAAGTTTGACATCCAGAAACCTGATGACGTGAAATCGATCCCAGAAGACCCAATTGTGGGGCTTACGCTTTCACCCCACCCCTACAAAATTGTATTGCGACCGAAATTTTGAAGATTAATCATTTTTTGTAAACACTTAAATTTTATAACATAGTAACCTAACCTAAATCGAACTCCAATGAAACCTTAAATAACTAAAATCAACTTCTTGCATATTTTTACCCATTTTTCTTACCTAACCTTTAACAACGGGCTGCGAGACCTACTTATAGTGAAATAGTCGCATCCATTTTTATGCATTTTCGAGAGATTGTAACTTTCACTTAAATTGGTCGTCATCAACTTTTGCTGGATCGACTTCCTCTGAGATTATTTTTTTGTTAATTTCTCACGTTTCATTTTACATCAGAAAAGAAAAGAAAAAACAAATTAAGATTTCATTGTAGTAAATGGGGGCTTTGCCTGCCATGCTTTTGATTTGCATTTTTTAATTGTACTTCGCCATTTATTTTATACTACTGTATATTTAATGTTATTTGTTGTTGTTGTATCGCTAATCATCGAAATAAAAAAAAATTATCAATCACTAGTTTAAACTTTTATCAAAACACACTTTCATAGATGTCAATCACAAGTTGGAAAACATTTTGCAAGAAATGGTGTAATCTTATCAGGAAATATCGCCCACGCAGCTGCAAGTCCATTTAATTGATTTTGAAACCAACGTATTTCGAATGAGATGTAAATACGCATTCTAGATAAGACAAAACAAAACGAACAGGAAAAACCAAATGGCACTGAACTTACAAACAGATGTTATTTACTTTCCAAAATCGGAGGTTGTGAACTTGTGACCTAGAACGAATTTTGCTTGACCTAATTATGAAATGTTGTTTGATATACTGTAGCCTGCTGAAGTATCAGTCACATAAAATATAACCGACGCGTTGATAAAACTGGAAACTGACATCTTCGATCAGCAACTGTCAGCACCAAGGTGAGCAGGTGTAGATTCCAGGTAAGTGCAAAAATATTGTTAAATACAGCATCATTTTTAGAATGACAAAATGCTTGTTAATGCAACTTTTGCATTTTTGACTGATTTCTACGCAGTAAATTGCTGTTAAGCCTGGAACAGGTTTTCGCTTTGACAGTGAAGCAGAAATTTTCGTTTTTTCTTAGAGTGTTTGCAGTCACCAGATATTCGATTTCGAAATTCGGCCAGTGGTTGAGTGCAATCTGTCGTTAGCCATATGGGTCAGAATTCGCTTTGTTCAGCGTGTACGTAAATTGCAAACGCGTTGAAAGAAGCGAATTCTGACACATATGGCTAAGCATAAATTAGGGCTTCAAACTACTTGAAAAAAATTGGTCTTCCGGAAAAAACAGAACTCACAACATTAGTCGTCTTTTTCGTTGTATTGCCAAATTTGTTTCGGCCAAAGTGACGTCAAAATGTCGCATTAGTTAGCGCAAGTTTTTCGATCAAAAACCTTGTATCTCTGGCGAGTTTGTATGTATTGTTTTCTTGTTTGCAAGTTAAGTTGGTGACCTTGTAAGTTTTCCCTGAACCCGGGGGCAATCTCCGAGGTTTATCAACGGAAAATTTTCGCTGAATCATGCCAAACCTCTACGTCACAATGCCCGGAACAAATTTGGCACGACACCAGCTTCCCAAGTTAGTTTTGCGCCAGATCAAGCTTCGAAGCACTTTTTGCTTGTACTTGCCTGTTATCAGTTTAAGCCAAAAACTTCAGGAATAGACGAATATCAAAAATATATCAATATTTATTGGACGTCACGTGGAAGCAGGCTTCGAAAATTTCGAAAAAATCAGCAAAGATTAAAACGACTAAAAAGGCTGCAAAATCTTATTTCAGAAAACGAGGAAAGCACCAAAAATTTTTCTTGAAAAAAAAATGTGGAATGAACAAATTTACGACCTGCCACAGCGTCACAGAACATTCGACCGATGCTCTGAAAGTTGGTCAGTGGTCACGTGACTATAGGCATATCTTGTATTAAAAATTAAACTAATAAAATTTTGAAAAATAGCTGAAAAGGAAAATCCACCGCAGATAACGAAAAATCTCCGAAACGAAAAAAGTGATGATAGTGTTGCGTCACAATCGCATTTTGATCAAACAATGACCTTTGTTGCGGAACAGACACTCGCGAGAAGACCTCAGAGCTTCTTCCAAAGAGAATTTCGGTTGCATACATATCATTTTCACGTCACAGTGGGAAGGTTTCTTTGATGTGCCGACCGATTTTATTCCAATGCGCAGGAATCAACGCAACAGCTGAAAACAAGCAAAATTGATGACTAACAACATCACAATGCAACAGTCTTACTAATTATGACGTCATAATAAGGATAGAATAGTAACATTTTGGAGGATAACAATCAAGAAAATTTTAAGAAAGTTTAAAGAAAAAAACCGACCCAGGGAAAATAATATGAGGAGAAGAGTCCAGGCAAGATTCATCTCGAGCTCTGCTCTCATCACAGACAACGGCATTGTGACGTAATAAACATCCGTGAGAGGAAGGAGAAGTTCTGACCAACAGGTGGCGTCGTTTTCGCATGACGTTGTATCTCGAAGCTCGGCCCTTTAACATAGAAATCATATATAACAGAGCCATAAAACAATATTACCGTAAAACCTCTATTTGAGCGCCACCTCTATTTGAACGCCACCTCTAATAGAACGCCACTTTTAAAGAAAGGTTGAAAAATAGAGCGCCAACCTCTAATTGAACGCCACCTCTAATAGAACACCACTTTTAGCGGCGGAATTGTATTAGCAGGTATTGTATTAATTGTATTTAAAGAAGGGTTGAAAAATAGAGCGCCAACCTCTAATAGAACGCCACTTTTAAACAAGAGTTGAAAAATAGAGCGCTATGGCGGTGAAATAGAGGTTTTACGGTATTTGTGATGTTTAATGTCACGCTTACCGAGTCGGCGAAGGTTGGGGAACTGCATCAACCGGTGTGAAAGTAACCGAGCTTGTGACCGAAAAGCTTTCAACCAATGAGGAGCCGGCACTGCACGCTCCACTGCCCACACAAGACATCTGCCAAGTCTCGCGAAGCCAACTATGATGTCACAAAGCAAAATATAAGAATAATATCCAAACGCGCCAAGTAGTCTGGCCGGGGCAGGAGCCAAGGCCACAAGCTCTCACCTGACCCTCGACCCCACAATTTCCCGGACCGCGACCCCGTTCACCAACCCCGTCAATGACGTCACAAACTCGATTCGAATGTGCGCCGGAATTTCAGGACATTGTCCCGGAGTCGATGACGTGATGAGTGACGTGTTGACGTCTGACAGGCCGTCCCTGAAACAATCAAGAGAGATGACAAGCCGTTTGCAAACTGCAGTGAAACTTGAGAAGCCAAGATCAAGTTGAAACGTTTGTTGCTATGACAACAGCCATAAATTATGAAGAAAATACCTCGTTACAGCGACCCAATCGGTGACGTCAGTCAGCACTGGCACACCGAACCTCGATACGAGAAGCGTTTGAGAACTTGCAGCGCCAACCAGCGCCCGTTGTTGATCTTCAACAACCGTCCGCAAGTTGGAGCAGTCAGTAAAGTTGTCGAATGCGAGACGAACTACACAGCCGGTGAGAAGATCTTCACCGAATGGTGGCGCTCTTGTGCCGTTCTCCGCACATAATCCGGAAGGCTCTAAGTTCGGAAAAAACAGAAAATGATGAACAGCAATATGTAAGGTTAACCTGGAGATGGGAGATATTATGTTATAAAGCTGCTCTGTTACCAAAACAATGCTCTTGCTGCCAAAACAAGGCGAGCACAACAAACAAAGATTACGAGAAAAATTGTTGGGAAATTCCTTGAACTGAACAAAGACCAAACAATGAAAACACTTCATTGTTTCATAAATTCAGTGTAATATGTTGCAAAAAACAGGTTTTTAAAAATAACTCAACACCGTGGATTAAGAAAATTCTGGAAAAATCGCTTCTTTAATAAATAAAATCGCGGAATATTTTACGGCGACGATTTCAAATTATTTTCCAACCTGGTGTAAATCTTCAACGAAACATCGGGTTATCAAAACGGAGTATTTTGTCCGAAATTTAAAACTGTCGTTGGAGATAACGCCGACGTCAATTATTACGTTTTATTCGCGACGGGACACTCACGTTGGCAGCTATGATTCCAGGCCACCCCATTATATGCTTAAAGCCTTTACACAACGACTATTCGAAAAATTCCAAGAAAAGTTGCTGTGAATCACAACTACCAACATCAAAACAAAGTCAGTGACGTGGAAACAGCTTTTGCTGACGATTGGACAATTTTCACAAACTAGCAACTGACTGATTAAGAAAAATCCCCTCGTTCAACCAGAAAATATTGGAAGTAAACAAGATAAGGAGGGCGTTGGCACTGGCAGACATTTCGTGTGAGCTAAAGTAGGTGTGAAGAATCTGTCTGTTTCGAGCGAGGCGAGAGGCCGGTAATTGATTGAGTCAGGCGTAAGTTCTAATCAAGAGGACAAGTTTAAGCTCGCATTTTAATTTAAAAATGTAGTAAGACGAGGCAAGACTTTATGCGGTACTTCCCGCGATTACACACAAACAGTGGTTGGAACTGAAAACAATCTCAACTAACTGCTTGTTACGTGTCCATGCCGAATAAATTCCCACAAAAATCTTTCTGCAAGTAGCAATTAAATCGTCGAAGTTGGGGAAACCAGATCATATATTTTGCGGTCAAGGTTAAACCTTAGGACGAATTACTCGAACATTTCACCTGTCTTGCTCATTTACGCGATTTATAACATGGAATTAGTGCACTGGGTGAAACAGTAACCGTTGTATGCAAATATGCGCGAAATGCGGCAATCGGTGAGTTTATTTCTTATAAACTTGTCAGTTTTCAGCAAATTCCGAGACAAAATCTTAACTTTTCAGCTTAATGTTGCAGATATGACAGCCATAGACTACGTCGATATTCGTAACATGCTTGAAGCGCCATAAACACGACCCAGTATTACCATTATAATAACTTAGAATATCATAATTATAATATTGTATTATCTATATCAGCCACACAAGTTCTAAGCACTTTGAAAATAAAACAAAAATACGGTTCTGTTCAACCATAGCATAGAATGCTGAAAGAAATACCAGATAACGTTGTGTAGAAAAGACGAAAATAATTCGTGGTTTCGGAAATACCAAGGAGCAAAAACTATGCAGCGGTTATAGGAAATAACAAACAAATAGATTGGGTGTTTATGAGCAAACAGCTTTCAAATTTATGGCGTCGTGCAGGATTTTCACTATTACCGAATAATGCATCGTCATTCCGTGAGTTCGCTATCGTGAAAAAGCGTGTAAATTAGCGCTATAAACAGACGTGGAACATGATAACAACTCCATCTAAAAATCATGCAAGTGGTAGCAAAGGAGAAATGGAAGATTAAAAACACATCTCAATAAAATCATAAGAGATCGCAGATATTCACGACCGCGGAATTTACAAACACGAAAATAAGCTCGGTGGGCTTGTCATGTGTTGAGCATCAAAGACAGCGCATGGGTGATACTGGGTGGGGGTATCTTGGTAATATTCGTGCGGCGCAACAAAAAAATTAAATAAGCATGTCATGATACGAAAATGCTAATTGTAACGACATAGTCGGCCAGTGTGACGTAGTTGCATGAACGGCTTATAAGTTTTCAGACGTCACTAACAACAAGTTTCTTGTTCAACAATGAATGTTGAGATTGAGTGGTTTGCGTTGCTGACAACGACGACATTGTTTTATCACGTCACAATCAACTAATCGCGACAACTAATCAAATTTCAGGACGAAGACAGCGATGAATATCAAGGATATTAAAAGAAATGATAAATTTACGGGGTGGGTCCAACAACATCAAAAACTTCCAGATAAAATTTGTTTTTACCTGTCGTTTTAAGCCAAACACCAAATTAAATTAAACCAACTTAAACTGGTCATAATTAAGTCACGGATAAGGAAATCAACCGAGTAAACATTAAAGAGGACTGGAAGTTTTCTTCCAATAAATCAATTATGACATCACAATCAAATAAAATCAGACTCAGCGCGAAATCGATCAACGACAAACAAGCGCTGTAGTTTGATATTGAAGAATGCGAGTTGATAATTTTCATCGAATTTAGACGCGGAATTAGCGCTGGTTGAAGCGAGCGATCTCGCTTGGGGAACACAAACCCCGTTATTATAGAATAAAGTTACATCCACGCCGCTATTGCGCAGAGGCGACAGGCCGCAATTACGGCGACGGGTAAGACCGCTCGCACGCATGTCCGTCGCTCAGGTAATTTCTAAAACCGATTTCACCTCCGGGCGAGCTCTCGACAAAATTCTGCAACTTGCCACATCCGGCCTATTATTACGACAGAAAGACAGAAATTACTATTGTGTCGTCATAAGTGCTCAAGGAAGATGAGCGGAGTCAGAAGGAAAGTTTAGAAATTACCGAATAATAAAATATTTTTGTTGAAATTTGTTAAAAAAAACAGGCCATTTTTCAGTATCGCAGGAAAAAATGGCAGCACTTGGGTTAAAGACAGACCAATGAGAGATCCGCGCGTCGTTAAAAATAGCGAAGGTGTCTTAATTTAAGTCTCCATGTCAACGTTATCCCATTAAAATAACTCGATCTTCCACGAATAGGCGGGATATGACGTAAAATCATCGTATGCTCTTGAGAAAGTCGGCGCATCTACAGAGAATCATTGATCTTATTGAATAAATTTTACCTGATGATGATTCATAACGTGACGAGCATTATTAAGTCACAAAACCTCCTGAAATTCAACCCCTGATAACAATCATCTCGTTTTAACGAGCTATGTGACTTCATAAACCTTTGAAATGATTCAAACATTTTGCTTTCTCAGAATTGCCACAAACTTAACCTTGCAAAAGTTTTCAACAAACAAGCACAGTCTTAAGATACAAATCAGCAAGCTCGCTTTGCCTCCAGCGAGTCGAAAAATTTTCGGAGAAATCTTGTCGACATTTCAGCTTAATAACTCAGATCATTTTGCAAAGATGGCAGCGCAAGGAATCGCGAGTGAGAAAAAGTGATCTCCGTTAGCACCCAGACTCCCATTGTGGCAAATTTTGAACAATGTCAGCAACCGGCATGTTGTGCGATGTCGCCTGGGAGGTTTGCTACTGTGATGTCACAAGCAAGCATTCATAGGAAAGTAAATGCAAATGAACCGACGCGAAAAATAATTCCAACAATGAAATAAAGACTGGAATAAAATCTAATGCTATTGGAGTAGGATCAAGACCTCAGTTTGTTAACAGTGGAAAATAGTTGCTTTCATGGAATTATTTGGTCCATGGCAAAATATATATTCATAAATGTGTGTGGAACTTCTTGCGCTGATGATGTCATTTTGTCTTTTGCAACGCAACCTTCAAATAGCGCCCTCCGACGACCGTCATTGACCACATCTTGCTAAATTTGACGTATTAACCGGTCACATGACCTGAACTTGGCTAGATTTTCTGGAATTTCGTCACAAAAATAACAATGTAGAGCGCTCATTTTAGAAATCACGAATCTGACGGGTTTATTATATTAAGAATTTTTCTGGTAAAAAATACGCAGACGGAGACAAACTGAAACAGAAAATGCGAAATTGAAGATTTTCGTGGAAATTTTGGCTGATCTCGCGTGCGAGTCGATACTTGGAGGTCGCCCGATGCGGCAAGATCGAGACAGGACTCGAACAAGTTGTTACAATGTACAATACAGTTGTTACAAAACGCTTGCACGAAAACGCGCTCTTACAACAACATCTTCAACCAATCGCAGATCGCGGCAAAGATTACGTAACAATCAACGATTATTAGCAGACAAGGGTATTGCAGAGAACGAGACGGGGAGACGAGCAGAGAAGTGAGATGTTTACAGACAACTTTTAACTCATCATCACCAGATCAGTCGTGTTTAAAACCCGGAAAACTACACATCGCTTGTCAGTATCTACCGCAGAGTGAAAGGGAGGGTTGGATGGAAAGGAGATGACAATGGTCTTTGTTACGTTGCGCTTTATTATTTCTACGTCGTCCAATTTAAGTAATGGCTCAGTAATGGAGGAACATTTTCTGCGTCACATCTATATTAAGATGACGACAACGCGAGGAAAAAAATATGGGTGTTATAAGGGAACAGTTGGCAATTGTGATGTAATAATAGCCCATTTTAGTTATAAATATCCGCCTTATTTCGATGCACGTTTTAGGGGGAGTGGGAAATCCCCGGTGATGTAAAAATATTTGATATTTTTATTGTTATTTCGGTCTCACAGTAAGTTAATAAGGTCCTCGTCTATATAAGGGAGTCTGCTTGCTGCGATTTTGAACCGATTGATTGACGACCATCTTGAATGAATTGATTGATCGACCTCGCTGAACACGCCGTGAAGAAAACCGTAAAAATAAGAATTCGTGACATCACAGGAGATATTCGTCATGACAAAAACGTGTGTTACGTCAACAATTGCCCTACTTCTGATTGGTCAACTTCTGCCAAGCACCGAAGGACAACTTTCAAACCTCCTATGTAAGTATTTATGACGTTACAATAGACAAATGCGGTATATTTGTGACAAGACTACGGCTCTTGTGATTGCGTGCAAGGGGCAGAGTGAGCGGGGGCAGCCAGATTAGTTAATTGGCGATGAGGAAAAAATGGTTTCTTGGATGGTTTTCGATCAGGAACAACGTTCTAGTTTCTGATCACAACAATTCTCGAAGAAAATCGATTTCTGGAGACGGAAAATAATTCCAAGACAATGCCGTCAGAATGACAACAGTTATGACGTCATCATACATTTCGGTGATTAGCATCAGAGTAGTTTGGAATGATTACAATGCTCAGGCATCGCAGATACGTTTTATCGATAAATTACCACTAGAATATTATATGACAGAGAATTCAATCCATTGTGGAAGTTATAAGAAGGAAATAATTTGTGAATGAGAGCGCAGAGGCCAGATGATAGAAATGATCGGAAAAATATCAACTGTCAACACACGTGACAGAGTAAAACTTTTTGAGCACGATTCCTACTACACCGCGTCCTGGTTCCGCTTAAAACCTCTGTTATTTTGTAATGTTTCGACCATTTTCTTATCGTCGTCTCATCGCGGTGTCAAACATCGACAACAAACACTTCACGCGCGTCAAAACATTGCCAGGTTGTTCGAAACTTATCTGAACAATTTCGCTGTTATTTCGCGACCCCAGGTCATTGTAATCTAGGACATATCATTATCACGTCATAAACGGCAAAGGATGGCATTGTTATGAAGACGACATCGGCTGCGGTACAAGATGGAAATCGATCGAAATCCTTTCATGGGAAATTTGCACGCATTGAAACTCGCTGTGCGCGCTTAGAACAGTTCAAGCTACAAACAACCGTCTTAAACAGTTTTTTCTCAAACAAAAAATAACTGTGGAACCAAACACGAAAGCAGGCATTATGATTTATGACGTCGTCAACAATTTCAAACACGGAATTTTGGTGAAGAAAATGACGTCAATGCAGCAAAATGCTGACGCGGGAATAATCGTGCTCGAAAAAAGTCGGGATATTTCGGGCGCATGATGCGGGATGAGACAAACAAATTGTCATCAAAATAAGCAGACGATTAATTATCAGTTGCGAGCTTACAGCAGGTGTCGGCGGTATTACATGAACCGGTGTCGGCCACGAAAAAGGTGAATTTGTAGAAGTGAGGACAATTTAAGTACAAGTTATAGAGTCAGTCGCCTGGGCGTCATTTCAGGCAAGTCTTAGAAGCGGATTTTTAAAACAGGAATTATTTGGTCAAACACGATCGCGTTCGACCACAGATGCAGTGCGAGCATCAACAAGCAATGAAAGTCATTCATCTTTCCATAGGTAAGATAGTCAAGATGGAGAAAATATTTTAAAATCTATGAAAAGACGTCGCAGGCAGCAGCAGACAACATCGTTAAAAGAATTCTTTGTCATGCGACGTCAAACATAATTTTATTCGAATCTGTTCTCCTTCAGCTTTCTTCCTGCTTGGACGGACTTTATCCCAACAGGGGGGGCAGCGCGGGGGAAACACCGGCCCCACAGAATGGGCAGAGTGGGGCATGTGGAGCACCTGTACCAGCAGCAGCTCGTCTGAAGCCGGGGTCAGGGTTAGAAGCCGGGGATGCGACGTGGAACCTTGCACGAGACTGAAAGGGGACAACTACCAGGTGGAGACGTGCAACAAAAAAGGTGGGGGTCGGAGTGACGTTTGGTGTCACGCAGGTCTAATACGGTGCGTGAAGAATATTCTGCATTCATCCCACAACCAGGGATAGACACTTTGGGCGGTGATAGCTCACATATTTCCACTTGCGGTCAACGCAGGGTCGAAATATGAGAATTTACTTGTAATTCGCAGAGAGACCTGATGACAACAGCGGACAGAAATCGAAATATTTGAAGATGTGTGAAGATGACCCGGTTTTGAACCGGACAATATCGTGCAAGATCTACAAAGAGCGCCCACTGGTCGCCTACAACATAGTGTCAACGGTGGGGTAAGTGCATGTGCGTACTGTAGCATCTTCCTGCACTGGTGACCCCTAACAACCTAGCTATGCGCAGGTGTCTGCTCCCGTTTATAGGAGACACCGAGAGCTCGCGAGAGCAAAGCAACCAAGACCCGTTCGATGAGAGAACAATCGATGACCCACGTGAGAACATGGTGTTTGGGAGACCCCCTGATACGAGAGCAGGAGAGGTGGGGCCAGCTTTCGTAGGGGATTTTGAGACAAGTCCCCTGTCGTCGGGTCGCTTCTCCGAAGACGGGGTGGAACCTGAGCAACAATCAACACAAAACCAACTAACCGACCTATTAAGCTTCCGAGCGACGCAAGGACAATGCGAGAGTGAGTTTAGAAGCTTCAACGTGTTCCAAAACCTTGTCTATAAACTTAAAATTACGTCGCATTAATCTCTTCACAGGCACGTGCAACGCGTTCGTGTTGGCTGGGACGAGAATAGGGGAAATCCCCAACGCCCCAGCAGTGAGCACGGTGACCCAGGTACTGGCCCTACTTCAGAATCTGCCCTTTCTGTCCGGAAGGCGGAACCTCATATTGGCCGAGTTCAACTCTTGCATCAGCCAGTGTAGGTGGGTTCAAAGCAAAAGAGCAATTATTCTGTCACAAACGAATATCTTGCGTCACAATGATTATTATCATTTTTAGGCTGCTGGGTCCAAATTATAGTTTGGTGTTCTCCGCCCTAGCTGACCGGGGTCTGCTAGGTACCAACCCGAACCTAGCAATCACCTTGGGCAACTTCGATGAGGAGAACAGACGACGACGACGAGAGGTTAAGGAGGGGCCAGACATAACCGACCGGATGCTACACATCGGTGGAAATGAGGAAAAACTTCTCATGCTCGATCTGCTTCACGCCAAAAGGGGCGGGAAAGTACCGAACGTGAGAAAGACAAGCCAGTACGCGAAAGAAATCGACTCAGCAGGAAATGACGCAGAACTCGACAAAGTAGGCGCGCATGTCTTCAAAGACGCCGGAGAGAGCGGTGATGGAAGCGCATTTCGCGATAGGGCAAGCGGCAAGCTGCCAAAATCTAGTGATGACGATGATGTCAAAAGTACGCAAAAGAACAATTCAGAGAACATAGTTGTGACATTATTACGTCACAAGCGACAAGCAGTGAGGTCGCCAGATCGTTACGAATCGCCGTGTTTCGTCTCCGAAGTCCTTTCGTCGGACCCGAGGGTCTTGAACATCGACGATACGGAGGGGGAGTTATTCTTCTACGAAGACATGCGACAGGTACAGGGTGTGAGATGTCTTTGATTCTATAGTGACGTAATAAAGTAAGCGGCATTCAGCGCGCTGGATGCACGGGCGCAAGCAAAGTTTAAATGAGGTCATTCCCTGCAGAAATTCATGCGGCGGATATGCAGGGGACGACCCCTGTTTAGGAGAAGTCTTTTCCTTCCGCGGGAGCAGGTCACCCAGGAACGAACCCAGCAGACCGCTCTATGCAAACAAGCTTACACCAGGAGATATGGACTTCTCGTCGTGTCTGACCCCGAGGTGAAATCAATATTATAACCGCATATAGCTCATATAAAGATATTCAAGGTAACTGGAACTCAGTCTGCGTACACTTGGTCCTGGCAGACAAGACACGGCTCATAATCGCCACATTCATGACGCAACATTGACGTTTCAGGGGGAATTTTCCTTCTCAGATGGCCAAAAGTTCACCCTCAAGTTCAGACCCTTCAAATTGGAATCTCACTGTGAGCTGGCTGTCATACGCTCCTAAGGTTCCACACTGCCAGCGTGCGGACACAATTTTGCAAAGGTGGGCGGCCACTCGATGGCAGTGTGGGCAGCAACGAGGTGGAGCTGCAAGTTTTGTTATCATACGTTTGAACTTTTTTATGTATTTGTTTATTTTATGTCAACATTTACCTGGTGTGCTATCTGCCGATGCCGATTACGTCATAACGTTGCGAAATACGTCAAAACGCTTACCAAACTGCTTAATTGCTGAAAGAAAATATTCAAATACTGACGTCAACACTAAGCTACTTCAGTTGAAAAACTTCTTTTCCTTTTTCATTTTATTTTTCTTTTTGCGTGAATATTTGAAAATGTTCGAAATAAAGAAACAATTTCGCAAGATTGTCTCAAAAAATTGTAACCTGAAGTCAGATCTACACCCAGCAAGCAACACAAAGTTCATCAACTGACCTGGCTGCCATACCCTCAATCCCGGGCTCTCTTCAACCGTCGAATTATCCTGAGACACCCCACTAATGACGGAGTAACCAACAACGTAACCGGGATTCCCCGAAGTACGAGTGACGTTTTGGCCTTCGACGGTAGCAGGTTGAAACCTCAAACGAAACGATTGCGCAAGAACATTGTCGGGGGGCTGCGCTGTAAAATAATGTTTTCACTGATAACCGGTTGCGGGTTGAATTCCCATAAAAACCGGGTAAAAATATAATCATTGACCAAAACTTCTTCCAAAATCCAAAACAAAAATATTTGTTGTAACAAGCTGAAATTTTATACAAGTTGTCAACCTCCCCAAGTGAGGTTTATTCAGTCGGTCCACGTCACAGCAAGTCGTCACATGACGTCGTCGTCACTGACGTCACAGCAAGAGAGGTCATTTTAGGAATTAAACGAAACTTACTGAAATCTGTTGGTACGTCAGTCATTGTTACATTCGCCACCGTGATAAACACTTCTGCTGACATCACTACCGACGCGTTCCACGTCATCAAGTACGTCACGTTGACGACAACGTTATTGCAGACGCCGGAGTCGAATTGGGGTGGTCCTGGTGGGGTGGGGACGCAAGAAATTGGGGCTGAAACATGAAATATAACATGGACGTTGAAGCCGAATCCAACGTCAAAACATACCATATCTTATCATTCATATAACAATGACCAAGAAGATTAATTTGTGTTGAAGATTTCATCGCAAATTAACGAAAGACGAATCTGTGCGAATTTTGGTTAAAACAAGAAACGTTTCTCCTCCTGTCTTGTACTTTTTCGAACGCAACACTTTTCGAAACCGATATGTGCGTTCTCGCAAATTCCAACGCCTTATTTATTACGTCACAATAATACTTGTCGACTGGCGGAAGACTTTGTTCCATCATTTGCTTTGAAACCTGCTCCGTTGAAGACAGTTTTATATTTTGCTTTCTTACTCCGAATAAGTTATTTTAATTTTCAAGTTTTAGAAGTCCACCCACCCGAGTTTTCAGGTAACTTTGTGCATCTATGGCGGCGGTTACATGATTGTCGCTTCTGATTATTTTAATATCTCGCAAAGTTAAAACAAGAAGCCGCAATGAATGGTGATGATCCAGATAGCAACAGTCGAATTCAAGTCGTTTTTGGTAACTGTATTTCGTTGTGCAGTTAAGATGCCGGTTGAGTCTAAGCAGTGGTTTGAGAAGATTGAGATCAACATGAAGGCCCCCTATCAGTATAAAGGGGGGCAAAGATCTCACCAAACCCTGAACCGCCACCCACCACGTGGAAGACATGCTCCCAATTACGCCTACGTCACACCCGCAAAGAGACACTTTAACGGAAGACCTTCCGCTGGATATCAAGCGTCGATGCAAGGTCCACCGGTCAACGTGTATCAAGTAAGAATTGTGACGTCATTATTTACAGAGTAATGACGTGTTTATCTTTGTCTATTATTACCGCAGGCGCCGTGTTCTTTGTCGGTGCCACAAGCCAATTACAACTACGCTTTGGCAATCGCCGCCATGCCAGTGGCACTTGCGCCACCAGTTTCGGGCACTGCCACAAACCTGCCGCGTTTTGATCACCTCTATAAAAAGTTCGAGCAAATAAAGGTGACGTATGTGTTGCTTGCTACTTGCTTGATTGTTACGTCATTTTGCATTCTTCGCAGGAAGGTGGTTACGTCATAGAACCTCCTTCTATACCGACACCTGAGCAAGCTCACCCAGATCTACCCCCTGCTCGAAAGCTATCACCGCAACCGCCCAAGGTACAAGGCAGAAGCTTCGTGGAAGCAATGAAGCTGTTTATGACGTCATACAAGCCGATCACGTCATTTGAACGCGTCACATCGGTCAATGATTGGGGTCGAGAGGCGCTGGCCCTCTTCGAAGAAGTGGCGAGGGTTGGCATGGAAACGGAAAGGTAAATTCTCCAACTTTTTCAGGCTTAAATCGGTGAAGAAAAGTAAAAACCTCGGGTCTGCCACCATCAAGTTAAATCATGTTGCCTTTGACCTTCTTTGACCCAGGGTAAAGAGCTATTGGCCTGACCCTGACAGTCGCACGTCATCCAATAGTGACGTCAGCAAGAACAATAACGCTGCGTCAAGTGAAAGAAGCCCAGTGCGAGATCTCCATGACAACCCGGCCCAGTTGGACATACAGCGCCATCTCTTGGATATAAAACCCTCTCCTTACCCAGGGGGAAGTCCCATGTCCCTTACGTCGACAGAGAGCGCCCACACCAGCGATAACGACGCCGATGACGAATTAGGGACATCCCCGTTCAACAGGTTAGCGTCAGTTACCATGGTAATGACTATGCCAATGTTAACAACGCGTTAATAATTTTGCAGTCCGAACTCTCTGCTGTCATCGCGCGAGTCGAGTGCAACAAAGAACGGCACCATTGGACGTCGCCCTTCATGCAAGAAGAAGCTTCGTGAGGAGAGCCGAAAGCGCCCCTTGCGGGACAGTGGCTATCATTCATCTTCGACAGATGGTGGCAGCACATCAACCGTTCATGGTAGGCGCGATTTTTGCCGGTAGTTTTTATTTTATTTCTGTCTAACGCTTCGCATTGTGCTGTCATAAAGGTAGTCAGATGACAGCATCAGGAACAGAATCAGATGACGTCATTTCCGAAAGACACTCGCGACCTGTAACGCCTGTAAAAGATTTTTATGACGTAAGCCGTGACATCGGCGCAGTTTCCCCGACAAAATTACCTCCTCATCTCAGCAAGCTTCTCGAAGCACCGTGGGTGAGGAGCCGGGCACCCGAGCCCCTTGGAACCTCCCCACAGACTTCCCCGAACAGCGCCATATCGACGACGTCATCAAGGAGTGACGTAGGCGAGGTGTACCACAAGCACAAGAAGTGGATTACTGACGAGATCTTGCAGATGATTGCGGTCAGGGACAGACTGTACAAGCGCATGAAGAAGCATCCAGCGCCGGATATCGTCGACATGTACAAGAAGGTAGGAGTCATAGACATCGCTTAACCTCGACTTCTTGACTTTGTTTATTACGTCACAGGTGCGCAACATGGTAGTCGGAATGACAAGAAACGCCAAGAGGGCGCACGAGAGGAAGGAAGAGCAAGCGAAAATGGCGGCCGTCGGCATGGCAACCGGTCGCCGGTTCATGGGATGCCGGCGTTAGGATTTAATACTACAGTTATCTAGATCGTTTCATTTTGTGTTTTTATTACGTTTTTATCTTGTCTGTGCTATAGTCTTTATTGTCGATGATTTTATTACTGTGCATGCGTTTTACATTGTATCGCCCACCGTTGCCACTATTCCAACGACAAGTTGAATAAAACTGGTGTACCTGATGACGTAATTGGCGGGAACAGGCTGGCAGTGGGACTGGACGACGTGGTAGAGGTTTTGACGTAGTTAGTCGAGTCGTCACAGTAGTATGTGATCTAAGTAGACAAATTTAATAAAACGTTACATAGAATTAAAATGAGCAGCAAAATTTGGTTTATCTTCAACGAAGTTGTGATACTTACAGTTGGAGAGATGAGGGGAGTCCCCCCACCCGAAACAATCTGCATGCCGTTGTTGAGATAATAATCAACATCAAGGACACTTCCGCGTTGGCACAACGCCTCTGTCAGTGTGACGTCACAGCTGGCGTCTGTGTTGTTTTGATACGTAACAATGGAATTGCGGAGACACTGACCGGAAATTGAACGCTGCAAAACGAGGTGATATTGTTGTGGGTGGTGTAAAATCGTCGAATAAACGAACCAACTAAGAACAACAGAAGCAACCTGGGGTAGTATAAGTTTATCTGTGATGTTGCTGGCTTCAACTTGCACTGCGTCACCGTTTGAATAACCGGCTGCCCGCATGATCTCGGCTGCGTCGATCCTGCCATCAGTGAAGGTGTAGGCAGGTGGATTTTGCGATCTTCTCTGACTAAAACGATAAAGTTTTCGATTGAAAGGAACTGCTGATGTGTTGTGAGAAGAAGCTTCAGATTTACTTGAACTCGGTTTCGTCTTCAACGTTTATTAAGCTCCCGGTGTTGTTGACGTAATAAAACCCGATAAACGGCGAATTGACAAACTGGACGCAGGTGAACTGATACCAGTCCGGTTTGTCAAACTGATCTGTGCCGCAAAGCTTCGGGTCATCGGCGACAAAGTTCCCACCAAATGCGCCAGGTTGACAGGAAAATGTCGCTATCTCACCAACTGCTGAGCACTCCTGTAGAAAAATATGTACAATTACAAAAGAGAAAGCAACAAGCGGGTTTAGCCTTAATCTGATAAATTTACGCATAACTTATGCCGCCTTGAAAATATAATACATAAGAATATTTGTATCGAAAAACCAATCAAAAAAATTTGGACGATTTCTTGCAATTTGACACGTTTCTTCAAAGCAATTCTGAATACAGTCAAATTAATTACTCTTCTATATTACTTGGCGTTGTACAAAACTGCTATGGAATAGAAATTCGAAGATCAACTCACATTATCACAGCAGCAATTGTTGTCACAAAGGCCACTTGTGAGGTCACAAGGGCAAGGAGCAATATTTTCATAAGCTGGATTGGGGAAAATCACTTCTATTGAAACAAGAGAAATTGAAGATCGTCAATAACTTTAGTCGCAACAAAAATTCAGAAAATGAAGTTGCAGCAGCCCAAAATCAAACAACACACTCGCTAATGATTTACTTGGCAGAGCAGCAGAAGCATTCACGGAAATATCTGGAGCAAGATCAACTTTGATCAGTGACGACGCGCTCAACGTCCGATTATCTTCGTCACAGCAAGTTATGACGAGCTGCTGCACAAGTCTGTCGCTTAATGCTGCGACGAGTCGAACTTGAAGGGATTGGAAACTCTGGAATATAAATGATTTAAATTCCGCGATATGAAAACTGCCGCCATAGAAATCAAGCTAAAGTATTAAACAAATTTTGAATAAGATGGTTGGCATCAACATCTTACTGTTGTTGATAAAGTGAACAAGTTTGTGACAAAAGCCCAATCTGTTGTTCTTGTTTGAACTGTAAAACATTATACATGTACATTGGTACAATACATTGAAATCAGTTGTGCTATCAATGATAAAGCCTAAATGTACCCCAAAAAGTAAAACAATCTATTCTAATGCATGTCAGTTACAAAACGTATGAAAACATCACTGAACTGGTGGCATCACTTTCACAGCTTGGGTTCATGTCAAGGTCAGTTATGTCATCTGCAAAAGATTAATTGAAAAAACATTTCAACTAACATAAAATTTGGTTTTAGATTTTAACAAGTTACTTTAAGTTCCCACTTATTGTCATATCCGACATATCTCACTCCACTACATCTAAGTTGTAAGGTGGAGGCCATTTATTGTTTGGACAAGTGTAACAATATTAATATTATTGCTAATACCTAGAGAAAGAAATTTCATGTGTAATAAGCATCAAAAGCATATCACAAACAATGCTCATGTAAAAATGTGCATTGAATAGTTTTGCAAGCTCTTTAGTATGATTTACCAAATGCCATTCATAACCATTTAGCTCAATGTTAGGAAGATATTCGCTTAAAAACAATTTGTTTCACATGTGTGAAAAAAAGATACTATAAAAATAATACTACACCATCACATGATTTCGACCTGTTGAAAACGCTTGATTGATTGAGCACACGGCAGTGTTAGTCGATGAGCCTGTGGTTTGGCCAATAAGGATTGTTAACTCCTTCAAATTCACGGCAAGTTCTTGCGGTGACAACACTGAAAATATAGTAAACGAATTGCAAAGTGGTATAAATAATACCAACAGTTGAACTAGACTATGTCAATCATAGTATGTTGTTTGGATATAAATTAATTGATTGAATGAAACAGAGCTTACAGACTTCTAAATTTAATGGCTGCAGTAGGCTACCCTATTTTATTTCTTTCATCTTGTGCTTCTACTCACTTACATATTTGAGAATCTATCAACAGTGCATTAACAACTACGATGAAAATTACTGGAGGTATCAACTTCATTTTCAGATTTTCTAAATTTCACTTTGCAACAACTTCAGCTTTTTTAGCCCTATTCAAGCATATTAAAAAGACAATGTAAGAAAAATCAACTTTTTCTGAATAATAATGCAATCATTTTAACTCCATCAAGGTTAAGAAAGTATGATTTAAATTATAAAACAAATAAATTTGCGGCAACAAAAAAATTTGTCAACACATTTTCTCATGTTTTGAATTCCCTGGAATAACAAGTTGGCGTTATTTCTGTTACTTAGCGGCTGCTCATAGATATCAAATAAAATAGAATATGATTATTATTAGTAGATAACAACTAAAACAATATTTGCCAAAATTTTAAAATCTTGATGAATACTGCTTTATCCAACCTTTAAGCCATCACATATGACAATGACAAAAATCTATAACAATGACGGAAAAACAATCCAACACAATACAGTATTGATTTGCTAAATATTTTGAATTTCAATGCTTTACCGTTTTTTACAATGCAGCCGTAAAAAGCAAACAAATTATAAACGTACAAAAACAATTTTACCTGTTGTGCGTTCATTTGACTTTCGGTCAATTTAACCTTAATAAACAAGAATGGAAAATTGATATCGTTTATACTTTTCGTTTCAATCAAAGCAATCCCTGCCGGTTAACTTCGTATGACACAAAACCTAAATAGGAAATTAAAATAATGTTCTGCTATTGATTGGTAATACAATGTTGTTGACTTTGAGTGGACAAAAGTTAAATTTGCAAGTAACAATTTCAGCTAAAAGGAGTCAATATTTTCATAACTATCATTCAGTCAAGTTTTGTTTTTAAATTTTATAAAACCGTAATATTCTAAATACTTAAGTAAGATTTCTAAAAATAAAAGTCAGGCTTGTTTCTTAAATAGGTACCGGTAATTCAGAAACATTATAGTTTAATGGCGAACTGTTTTTCATCAATTTTTTCCAAACATTTTTCGTTGAAAGATGGCATTTTCCACAATTTTCATGCGCCATTTTTGGCAGACGCCACGTTAATCCTAAACTTCTTTTCTTGTTTGTATTGGTCTTTTGCAGTCATGGTGTATAGAAGCTAGCTTACAGGTAGATTTTGCAAAATTTGTGCAAGTAGGCTGTTTTGCTCTTTAGATAAATACCATTGAAACATACATTGATTGATATGATATGCATATAATTGATAATGTTAATGGCGTGTAAAATCGATACGAACTATAGTGGTTATATCCAGTGACGTGAGGTGACCTTTATCCAGTTTTCAGAGATCTGTTTGCAATGATGTTAATTCAGTAGAAAACAATAACAGTATCCTACTAATAAAAATTTGCAACACGTTTTCACATTAATTTGTGAATGAAATCTATGTGCCTATCTTTTGTACAAAGCCCTCTGTGAATTTTTTGCATTCTTTATCTTGCAACAACTTACGTAGTCTTTTTATCTCAATGGCGATTATTGCCAACCACGGCCTTAGACTAATGCAAGAGATGCAACTGCATTGGGCTCTACCCTGAAGCTAAGCTTTGCTGGCGGCTGATTTGCATAAACATGTTATTTGGTTTACGTTATTAGTATTAAATGAAGTTATTTAAAATCACTAAAGTTCTGTGTAATTTGTCATCGCATGCGCCAATGTGCAGGGAAAAAACTGACAAAGCTTGAAGGGGCATGAAATGCTGATCATGTTACTTTGCTCATTGCATGCCCAGATAGTTTGCTAAGTGCGTGAAGATAAAATTAATTGCTCATAGAATGGTTATTTTGTCACCTTGGAGATTTCTCACCCTAAAACGGTAAACGTTCTAGCCTAGTCTGGCTCACTGCTGATAGTAACAAGCATGGTTGCACGGCCACTTATACCAAAATCTAAAAGGTTTATTTTTAAAACAACATTATCCAGGTTTTATACTAAATCTTTCTCCATTTTACTTAAAATTGTACAGTTACAGTTGTACGTTGAAAACAAATTTGCAATGCGCATGTTTCCTTGGCGAATAAAAACATTCAAGCGTGACGTCACATCTGCGACATGTCTCAAATAGCATTCACTGTAGCTTGTTTTCAAGTGGATTTTTGCCGAGGAAAAAGTCACGCATTATACAGTTTATGAAACTTTCTAAAGTAAGATCTTGATTGCCAATAATTGCTTGATGCAAAAAAATTTAAGTACAAATAGTAAGCATGGCACAACTAATCAAAGCATGAAAAATGGACTACTTTTTTTGCAAATAACGTTATATTACGATAACCATCACTTCGAAATTTTAACTTTGCTTCGGCAAGTGAGGCACTGTCTCACTGACCACACGTCACTGGTTATATCCAGACTGGAAATAATGGCACATTTTGACGAGATGTATTGCATGAAGGCCAAAATCGGTGTGCACTAGTCACCGGCAGGCATATTTTGTAGTCTGCAATGAAGGCTTAATCCAAAGCCTGCGGACTCCTTTTTTTGCAGTAAAAATACAATTTCTATTAAAATATAAACGCCCTGGTCTTTTTTGTCTTAAAGTTGAATAAACATAGAGCATAAACGAATGACCCACTTTTTAAAGATTGCATCTTACAGTGCTGGTAAAAGTCTTGGGTGTAGTTGCCGTTCTTCAACAATGGGTGGTTATACATTGTACTTCCTCTTTGGCAGGCTTGTGGTTTGGTAAGTTGTCATAAATCTTTCTCCTCGGACTGAGGAAAGTTTTTATTTAAACTCAATGAGCATCATAATGATTTCTCATTAGTCATTACTTGTGCTCTGCCTACCAACATCCTGTGGCCTGAGTGGAGTTTTTAAGACGCGAGACTATTTTTTTTCATCTTTTTTAAGTCTGACGCTGTTGAGTGTTAGCCAAGATGACCAAACAGAATTAAGCTTTGTTATTGTCTTGCCCAAGAGCATTACAACTATGGTGTAACATTTTGGATTGTTAAATAAGATCGCTTAATTACAATTCTAATGCTCTAAGTGCTACATTACAAAGCCGACAATGTGTCTGTAGGGTTGCATTGCAAAAACGTTAAGTTGTCATAAGACCTAGTCTAGCAGTCGAAAGCTTTAGGGAGTAAACATTGCTGTTATTACAGCTTCCATCCATCATCTTCTTGTCTCGCTTGTGATGTGTCTTGCTGTTATTATTAGATATTGCCAATAAATTTGTATGCTCTGTGTATTGTTTTTAAAAGAAAATTTTTTATTTTCATTTTACAGTTTGATGTTTTACTAATACGAGAAAGTTTACATTTCCAGCTTCTGCTTTCTAGTCTGCCAATTATTGCATTGAAATAAGTGTACAGGTGTGCAGTGTTTTTGTAAGCTATAAACAATTACAAGTCCGCTGGACCTTTTCCAAGGTTTATGATTCAAAATGTCCTGGCTTACAAATATTAGCGACTTAGCTGGGAAAGCTGAATCTTTGTTGACCAACATTGATCAATCGGCTGCAGTTGCTATCTCTAAAGCATCTGAGCTTCAAGCAGACAAGTCCACTGACAGTTCCCGGATGGGTGAAAACCCCAAAAGTCATCATTCCGGATCAAAGCCAGAAGGTGGTGATCTGGATCAGCCGCAGCAGTTATCTCGAGCAAAAGCACAGACACTTCGAAGAGAAGTTGAACGAGCAAGTTCGTCGAAAAGCTCTGATGATGCTCTCTTTGATTTTCTGAACAACAGTGAGAAATTGGCCAAGCCGAAAAGTACCCCGGTGACTCCAAGGTCGAAACAACTTGTCAAGAGTTCCTTGAAAACGATTTCTCCGCTTTCAACCCAAACCACACAATTGCCAAAGGATCCCACAGTTGCCCCGTCAATAATTGGAATATCTCGCAGTTCAAGTTACGACTCCTTGAACTCAAAGAAGAGCGGAAGGAAGATCTCAGAAAACGGATCTAGTACATCTGAGCATCATGAATCTATTTCAGAACCAGGTCCGTGTTGTCTCACTGGTCACTGAGCCTAGTTTGTTTGTCACTTTAAAAGAAATCATGTTTTAATACAACTTGTGGAGCGGTATATAATTAATATTGATTTCGTGCCTTTGTTGTATAATTTTTGTCTTAATCTAATGCTCCTGCCAAGCACATTTTTCTGCGTTTTTTGCAAAAAATTTGGAAACAATTTCGGCCAATTGCAAAGTTAACAAAGATGGTTGTTTTAGTTTCTGGCCTCATGTAATTAAATTTAAGCTTTCTTACATTTTCAAAACATTATCTACATTCATGTAGCAGATGCGAAGATAAGAAAACACAAAAATTTTAAACCCTTAACGTTTTCAAAATATTTGTCTCTGCGTTGATCGTTTATTATTTCTACCGATAAAAAAGTGCTCAGGTTCAAATTGGTGCTAGCTATTATATAAGACGATAACCAAGTAATTCCTGCAAAATGGTTTTTTATCCGTTTATGAAAGAACTTAAAACTTGGTGGACTATGGGACGTTGTGCATCGACCAAAACAGATTGCAGAGGAATTTGGGTATTTGCGGAACACAGTTATCATTCCTTTATGTTTTTCTATACTCCAAAATAGTTTTATGCTATATATATAGTACTAAGTTAACCATCGACCTTGTGGTTAAATATATTTATACGGTACCGTCACTTATTTCGCTCCAATAAAGATGTTGTCACGCTGCTAACGGACTCGACTGCATCGGAGAGTGAGTTTGAGATGGTCGGGAGTCTTGCTTCAAAGTCTGATCGAGATTCCCCGTCAACCAACTCTCAGGAGTCGTCTTCTGATCTTTCTATGGAAAACAAACTTCTAAGGAACGAAATATCAGCTCTGCATCAGGAGCTTCGGCAAATCACAGAAAGAAACAGAAAGATAAAAGACGGTATCTATGTTAGTTGTAGTTGCTTTATCATGTATACCTTTAAGCTTTAGATGTTTTATGTTTACAAAATGTCATTTCCTGCTGTATTCAGATTTTCAACAGTCTCACTCCGATCTTCAAAATCACTGCGACGACTTAATCGAAGAGCTAAAAGTGAAAAATACTCAGGTGACAGCCTTGAACATGAAATTAACGGAAACTGAGCAGTATTTAAAATCAGAGCAAAAACTGACAAAGGAATTGCGATCGAAAAATGAGAGGTAAGGTGCTGTGGTGGGTAAATTCCAACTAATGTTTGTGGACGAGTAACTCTGAGCATCAATTTTGTCACCATTTGTTTGGCAGGATTTTGACGGATCAAAGTGAGGGGACTGGCATGCACACGAGGGCGATAGAGGAACTTCGAATCAGACTCAGCGATGCGGAAAGTTCCTTAAACCAAGAACGTGTGGCCCACAGGTAGCATGCATATTCTTCAACTCCTGCAGTGTGGTCGGCTTACAATGGTCTTGGTTATTGAGCATAACTGTGAAAGTTCTGGTGCTGTTGGTTACAAAGAAATGACTCAATGCTCACTTTTTCCAGCAATTCTCGACAAGAAATACTAGAACTGCAAAGTCGCCAGGAAAGGGAAGCAAAAAAAGTTGTGGAGTCGTTTCAGCAATCAGAGCGAGACCGACAAACTGAAAAAAGTAAATTTTTTGCGATCCCTTTTCATGCTCATAACTAAATCTCATGATGTTGTGCTAAATTGCAGAAAAGTTAGATAACTTGTCCAAAGAGATTAGGAGTTTGCAAAATGAATTGTCCGCCTCAAGAAAGGAGCTGGTCGATTACAAGCAAAAGGCCACAAGGATACTCCAGGCATGATAACCAGGATATGTTTTGTTTGAATATCAAATTTCATCCGTCTTTGTTATGTTCGGCGCTTCTTGATTTACAGTCAAAGGAGCGTTTAATTTCAAGCCTCAAGGGGAGCAGTGAAACCGAGATGACTTCTTCCACGCTCGCATCCCTCGAACTGGAGGAGATCAAGCAGGAGAGAGATGAGGCTCGGGAAGACGTCAGATCTTCTCGGATTGAAATCAGCAATCTGAGGATGGAGTACCAGGTATTAATTTATTCACATTCTTGTTGTAATTCTTAAGTTTATTTCTTTAATATTTTACAAATTGTCTTTCCACACGTCCTTGATTTAATTTGCTTCTCTCTCCTCTGAATGGTCTCCCGCATCCGAGGAAGAAGCAGTTTTCTTGGGTGGTTTATCAATTTCTATTTGCAGGAGATGGAGCAGCAATTCCAGCAGGAGCAAGCGACGATGCAGGAGGAAGTTAATGAGCTGCGAGGAAACAATGATGAGGAGACGAGGCTGCGTCACGACATGGAGTTGGAACTTCGAAGATTGCAGGAAGACATGAGGCGGGATCGTGAGGAGAACCTGAGATCCCGGACCATGAACCAGGAGAGGATGAGAGACAAGGATGTGGAGATTGAAAGACTCCGGAATCAGGTGAGCAAGGATTCACATAAATATGATGTCGATGTTGGTGCAGCTGTTAAACTCATTCTTTGATCGGATCGACAATAATAGACCAAACCATTGATAGATCATTAAACTTTTAGTTAAAACTAAGAAGTCAAAGCACACCACAAGAGGGCGAACTTGAGTCTCGATTGCGGCAACTGACGGAAGCTGTGATACAGAAGCAGTCGCTTGTAGAGACACTTTCAGCCGAGAAGAGTTCCTTAATATTACAACTGGAAAGAATGGAGGTGACCAATTGTAACGTATCACAATGGATAATATGAAGTTTGTTGCAACCTAAACACTGGGTTATGATCGAATCATTTCAGATATTTTGAGCTTTGTTTGAATTATTTTGATTTATCAACTGCAGGGTCAGGTGAAGAGATTGAGTCAAGAAACTGGGAATCACGTTAATTTGAGCATTGACGATGATGACATCACTCGTAACCGCAACAAGATGACATCACACATCCCGGAGTTCTTACCAGGTGGGCCAGACAAAGGAGTCGTTGGAAAAGTCCGACAGGCCGCTTCTGCCCTTGATCGATTCAGGTATCACGGCTGCAGTTCTCGATCGTTGAAACACGATTTTGTTTTCGTGCTAATTCCGTTCTTTGTTTTCAGCATTCGACTGGGCGTCTTCCTCAAGAGATATCCTCCTGCAAGACTCTTTGTTCTTGTATATATGGTAGGTTTGGTCTTTAACGTTGGTCTGTTGTAATTTTAATACTTTAGATATAATTCTGCTCTGGCTGATATATTTAAGACGTGGATATGTGGAACAGAATACGCGCTTTGTGTTAATAGGCTACAATACAATAAGCCGATTTGTGGCACAGTGAGACGTGTCAGACAAACTAATCTCTTGGCCCCTGGTGTAGTATAAAGTGTTTTTACGAGTATAAATGAAGTGAAAAATGCAGCATTATCCAAATCATACGAGCAGTGATCCAAACATTTCCTTCCATCTAGGCACTGCTCCACATGTGGGTCATGGTGGTTCTGCTCACTTACACACCTGAAGCCCACGATGAAGATTTCTTGAAGAAAATGAAGCAAGACCCCTGAGATACCAACGTGGCAAGTGACGATTTGCTTGCCTGAAGCAACGTTCGAGTTTTATAGATTTTTATTTAGATTGGCAGTATATTTATTGTTCTTGTATTTCAAATATATCCCATCTCGAAGCCCCAGAAGTATAAAGCATGCTTAATAAGCATTGCTTATCTGTGCAATATTTTGAGTGTGTTTGAAACTGTATAGTACGAGGGGGTGGAAAAGCTCATTGTCAAAGAAGCACTTCACCGCTTTGTCAGAATTTCTTCTCCTTGTGTTCTGACACGCATTATTTAACCTGGTGCTTCTAAGCTTCGTCTGCTACCTATGGTCAGCAGCAGCTTGTAATAAAGACACAAATATTTTACAACTTTTGATTCTATTATCACATATAGGTTGAGTTCACAAACAACACAGTATCGCAAGATTAGTCTATAGCACATCTTTCCAGCCATTGTAGGCAGTTTGTGAGGATTATGATCATGTCATATAATACTGTGGGCATGTCATCAGTCATCACGCATAGGTCTTTGTACAAGTAACGGATCATCATCACACAAAGGTGCAGGGAAGAATTAATGAAGAACGGATAAAAACATTAATAATGACATATTTTAACATGAAGACGAAGAAGATGCAGATTCCTCGTACTACGCTCAGTCAAGAAATCGAACGCTCATTTTATGATCAATCTCAGTTCGACTCATCACCTAATAAATTAAAGAATATTCAGTGGTACAGAAAAAATGTTTGAAAATGAGCAACAAAAAACATTTGAAACTGAAACTTGAACTAAACAAAATCTCACCGTTTTAAATTCGTCGAACGTGATATTTCTGTCGTTGTTTTTGTCCGATTCAAGAAGAGTTCTTTCAGCAATATGTGACAACTGTTCCTTGCTTATGTTAGATCCCACCAATAGCTTCAGGATCTGACATAAATAAGTTTCATACTTTTTAGTTTTTGCTATTTGCAAAACTATTTTTTATTAAACTTTTGTTAAAACTATTTTGATCAAGTATTAGGAGCCATAATTATAGATCATTTGATGCTTGGTACAGAAGACTACCTGCAATAATTCTTCCTTTGATATTTTGTTGTCGTGGTCATAATCATACATCGAAAAGACAACTGCAATGTAAAAAGTCAGCGGATTAGTGAAGAAGTAACTGTTCAAAAGCAACTCTAAATTTTCTCACATCTCAACTTGTTGTCCCGGCTGTTCAAAGCCTCGTGAGGAGTCTTCGGCGTGCACGGTCGGAAATGTGCCAAAGTTCTCATAAACTGGCGAAAGTTGAGATGGTCTTCACTGAAATCAAATGCAACTTGTTATAAAGAAATATATCACTTGTCTTGCTGTGTTACGCAAAAAAGTCGTAGTGTGGCTTCCTGCCATGTTTTCAATTATAGTTTCAGGTTTTTGCTTCACTGCAGTGTCCTGATGCAATACCTCTCCACAAAAAAAGTATCCACTATTCTTTGTGCGAGGGGGTTGATCGCGAATTCTGGGATTCTTGAAAAGTCGTCTCTTCTGCATAATAAAATTGCATTTTAAGTGATTTGAGCATATTTTAAGTGCATTAAGCAATCCAGCTCCAAAAAAAGTTGCAATTCCCCTAAAGAAACAATTTAGATGTAAAAAGCAGTGCTCAAGCGCGTATGTGCATAACGGTAGACAATGACCAAAACTAGAAAAAATATTTTTAATTGATACAAAATGTTAGTTTGTTAATTAGTTTTAAAAATTACATCAAAATGAAACTTTGGTTTAGTAGCATTCAGCAAATTATATGTCCATTGATATTGACGTTAGTCGAAGTTCAGTTTAAAATTATGATAAGTATAAATTACACAGTAACTGGTTAATGAATATGTGCAAAACAAATAATGGCTTAAAGGTCTTGTATACTTAAAACTCTCATAAAATCGAGAAATTCTTGCCATAAATTCTAGGCAAAATTGCCATTTTACAAATATTCTAAGTCTGCTCTTGTGACCGTTTAGTGGTGGGGTGGGTGTTTTTCATACAATTTTATTAATTCTGTAGTTTGGATTTCTTGCAAAACTTATGGCATGACGTGAAACACTGGGATTCTTCTTATTTAAAAACACCAGCCTTCATATGAAGTAAAGAAAGTGCTTCTCAACAAAGCTTGACTTTAAGTGAACTCCCAACTGTACATGCACTGACCAATAAAGCCACAAAGTTTAAGCACCCAGTCTTGTGAAGCCTCATTCTGGTTTATTTACCTGATATGGTCAAGTACTAGAATTTTTATGTTCAAATTGAGAATTATGACTCTAGGAATTACTCAATAGATTCATCTCAAGGACCATTAAACAGAATAAAACACCATCCCATGGTAAAAAATTTGGTTTTAGCATCCAAGAGCACAACCAGATGACGTCACCATTTGAGTAGCTGGTGTCTAGCATACAAAGGCATCCTGCGGTTGTGCACTTGTATGCTAGACCCGAAAACTTGGCATATCAGAGACATAGCCACATTAACTTAGCATGGCAAGATTAGGCTACCTGATGTATAGGCCTACCAACTTACGTCAGAAATCCATTTTGCTCTTTATCTAGACACGTGAAACGACTGAACAGACGAATGATTTGATTTGGTAAAACTGAAAAACATAAAAGTAAATTAATAGCGTTACAATTAAAAAAAATGCAATAAAGTGTCACCATACGTTGACTTGGTTTCATAAAGCTAAAGTGTATGGTATAATAGCCTAATCTTTATCCTCGGATTGAAGAAAACCTTTGCATGACTTAAATCCGGCAGTGATTCCTTATCACTCAAGCCCCGTTATCCTGAGCTAGCTTTTGTGCAAATTCCGAATGTCAAAGATTTTTTTATTTTTATTTTTTATTAGTGCTGCCCGAATGTAGTAATGTCCATCAGGATCACTGAACAGCAGCAAGAACCACAATAGATGGTTTGTATAACAAGAACCACATTTTCTTTATTCCGAGGCCAGCGCTCAAATCATTCGTCTACTGAGCGTTTTTCTAAATAGACTAACTGGTTATCCTGGCACTAATGTGTCAAACTGCATTTTACTTACATCCAGTTTCTTGTTGAATTGCGGTGATTTCGTCATCTTGCAAATGCAAAGAAGCTCTGGAGCCCATGATTTTATCTTCCAGTTATTCAGATGGTTCAAAAATTTAAAGTAACAGTCTAACAGATTCTATTAGGCTGCACTCAGGCTGTAACATTTGCGAAAAATCTAAACAAAAGTGACCAAACGTAGGCCGACTTAATGTGAAGATCCTGGTACGGTTACAAAGTTCTGCCAAATGCCAGTAGCACAAAGAACCGTTCTGTATAATTTGCGCCATGCGCCACACACATAGGTAAATGGCAAATGTCGTATGACTATAACGTATCTATGTCTATGTACAGTATATCTCTAACTATAAGGTCGTTCCATGTCAACTTGAACAGAATTTTATACATTTGATACACACCATCCTAGATTTTGATAAAACTTCGTAGGATGAAAGTATAACTATATATATTACGTATGACTCTATATAGTGTATATACCATCATAGATTTGTAAAAGTAACCCATGCTACCATTTAAATTTACAAAAAAAATGCAAGTTTAAAGAATTAAATAATTTCAACATGACTATATTTTTGTCCTTTCTGTTTTTTAAAAACTCGGTTAAAATTTGGAAAAGAAATTAGGACATGGCCGAGTCTTCACTTATCTCACTCTACCTGACAGCCTGTCATCAACTCGCCTATATGTGAATAATAATTAATTAATAATTGATAATAAAATAATTGATTATACTTAGTACTTATTAATCGCCAAGGTAATAAAAAAAGGTTATAACAGGTTAATTAACTTTTTAGGAAAAGTTAGGAGATATCAGGTTTTTATCTTGTATAGCCTAATGCAATCAACATTTTGATTTGACTGTGTTACAAGACCTGAGGAAGATGAAGTCACTAATTACTAACCACCGCCAGGACTGTGTTAGATAATTAGAAGACTAGTGCTGACGTCAGACGTCACTTGCGACGAGCTGAAGCAGTTTTAAAGCGTTGGCATTGCCGCACATCAACGCAGTCGCACGGGACAAGCATGTTTGTCTTGTGATAAATATATCAATTAATGTAATATAAAATTGTATACGACATAGAATTCTCGTCTATCGAATCAGCGAAGCATAACACTTTGTGACGTAATCGATTGCTTCTCTCTTACTGTGCGTGCATTACGAGTCATCACTTAACAGTCGTATGTTCAACGCCGCAACATGTCTTTATGCTGTTGCTGTTACAATGTTCTATTTTGTTTGATTTATTTGTTCAATGAAGCTTCAATATAATCAGATTATACAGTTGTCATTCCAGTGTCATTATTGCTGAAGTCTATCAAAGTTCACTGTTAAGATATACACAAGTAAACAGACTTTGTAAGGAAGTGGGCAAACCTTACAGGTTAAGGTACCATACACCACTTTTCATTACAGTCTTTTCAATTAATCAGCAAGCGATTCAAGGTAAATTTTTGACAGGTTTTTCAACTGACATCTCGGTACATTGCTTGCGCTTGGATGGTAATTCTAAAGATATCAGAAACCAAAAAATTAGCGTTTGATTTATTTGCAGACGTTTCGATACATTTTTGAACATTTCAAGTCTTGCAATTTTTATCGAAACTTTCGAAAACAAAACAAAACCAGCGCAGAAGTTTGAGGTGAAACAGCGGCATTATGACATCACAGAGGGCGATCGTCCATCGGAAGATTGATTCCCATGTCGGAGCAAACCACTTCGATGCAATCCACAAGATTCTGCATGTCACGTGGATATAGATCGCCCATGCAGCCAATCCGGAACGAGTTTGGAAGGTTTGTTCGTTCTGGGCAAATCACGTGACCTGCAAGTGACAAGGCCAAGTTTAAAAGCAAAATAGATTTGAATAAGGGATAAATGTGCAAGCGTAACTAACTAAACATGACTGAATAATTCGCAATTGATGTCGATAATAACACTGTCGAATATTGCAATGATGTATTTCAATGAAATGATATGTTGATATGATGATCACTTTTTCATAAAACCGTTTAGTGTTTTTACTCAAGCCCAAAATCGACCATGAGAAAACGGTCGGAATTCCATCATAACCCCGTCCACCACCTACCCTTATCACTTAAGCGTTCATAGAACTTGTCGAACAAGAAAAGTGGATTGATCGGATGGAGAAATGACGTAAGAAGGTATCCATTGGGATTTTTTGCGTCATCAATTAACTGTCGGAATCCCATCTTGTTCATTTCAGATTTCAAAGTCGACGCGTTATCTCTGAACCTGAAGTAATCAACATAAAATACAAAGGAAACGTGCAGAGTGACTTCTGTAAATCATCAACAATGAAATTTATTTAAAAAGTACTATCAAAAAAGAAAAACAACCATTTATCTCAAGTTAAATCTAGGTGCTGGCCGGGAAACCAACTTATAATTGCCGCCGCTTTCACCTTTTCGCCCGGCCTTCGACTCTTCCTTCCTTGATGTGTTCCAACAATGCTTCCTTGAAAGCCAGCATGGCGTGAGTGGGCGGTGTAAACCGGAATTGACCGGTTCTATCCAGTTCATCGCATTGATCAGCGACATCCAGCACCATACCACTGCCTTTTCCTCTATGCCTGATGGACACAAGTCATTTTAAGAATGGAATAAGCAACTAAGCATTTTGAGAAAGCAGCTGGACTAGATTGGCAGATAGAAGCTCACTTTTGCAAAGTTTCTTTGTCTGCGACCACAAATGAGATGCCAGGGACGCTCTGGAGAGATTTGTTTGAGCAACTGATCAGAAAATCGATGTTGGTCATGCGAACAGGAATCGCCCCAAAACTCGTTACCGCGTCAACAAAGTACAAGCAATCTGATGTTGGGATAATGTCAAAACTTATCTGTTAAAGGTCATATTCCATGGAATGTCTCAATATATTGGAAGAATGTTTGTTTATTGATGGTTACGCCGTAATACGTCATAAATACCTGGGGATATTCCCTTCACAACGCTTCCTATTTCCTCGACCGGATTGATCATTCCAGAAGATGTTTCGCATTGAACTGCCATGACCCCGATTATGTCATCGGCAGACGAAAGACGTTGCTTCAGCGAAGGAAGGTCGTGGGAAATGACGTCATAATTAATGTTGAGTTTGTTGCAAAGTTGTCCGATGCGCTGACCGTAAATTCCATTGGCCATGACAAGCATCTGAACAAAAAAGGTCCATGAATTAAATGAAACCTAAGCAAAGAATTAGGGGAATATTTTGACGTCATAAATGTACAATGAAGCGTTTGTACGCTTTTCACCTTTTTATCTTTTCGCGGAATTACAGTTTGTAGCATCGCCTCGGTTCCCATGGTACCGCTTCCATTTAGGAGAACCGCCGTGTGACTGTCGGAAGTGACGTTCGCAACTTGAAGCAAAGCTTGTCTGATAAATCTACTCGAATAAATGGAGAGCTAATCAGAAAGTTTACCGGTATATGTGCTTTACATGTAACACTGTGGCAAGCGACTAAAAATTTGAGGGCTTAGTACTAAAACCTGGGCATACATGCAAATACAGTTAAGTTTCCAGTAGATATAATAAACTCCTCACTTTACAACGTAGGTGAAATCAGCGTGTCTTGTACCAACATCATGAAGCATCGCCCTCTTAACTCGGTCGCTCACCATCACAGGTCCGGGAGTGAAAAGCTTGCGGTCAATTCCACGTTCAGAATCAATGTTTGTGGTTTTGACATCACTTTTCTTTTCTAGCAGTTTGACGCCACCTGAATACGCTGCGTTTCACACCAATAATAGTAGTTAATTAATTTAACTTTTAGTATACAAAGTTCAAAAAACCCCAGATATCTTTCGATCGTACAGTTGGTGTCAGGCCAGTAAAAAGCTGTAACGGTATAAATATTCCAAAATAAGTTCTCCGTAAAACCCAAGTAGCTGTGCTGCTACATGCAAATTTTTCTGCTGGCACTGCTTGTACCGGTAACTAGTAGCTGGAATATTCTCTCTAACTTCGATATCACAAACTCCTTACGGTTCGGTAATTCATAAGTAATGTCTTTCTAGACCTGGTCATGCTTACCTTGAAAAAGTTTTTCTTTAACCTGGCACTGCTGGTCTGGCTTGGCAAGATGACTGGCTGTTGCAATGAACCTTCTGATATTTACCTTGCTGAAGTTTGTTACCGGTATTACCGCCATTTTAAGTTCCTTTCTTATATCCTGTTATGCCTAATTGTCTGTTATGTCCTAAAATTGCTAAATTTAATTGTAACAACATCGCATCGGGCTGTCCTACTTGTTGATGATATTTCTTAACGGATAAAATTAAGATTAATTACCTATACGAAATCTGTTATGATTTCACAATTAATTCGAGTTTTCTACAATTATGACGTAACATTGCTATTTAGATAAACTGCAAGAACACCCGAATTGCTTGTAAAGGTTGTAAGGCCCTTGCAAGAAAAAGCAGCACAAACTGGTCACGGTTGTTATGAACTATGAGTCTTCTATTTTCACAACACTTTGTTGATTGTTGTGTGGTAGGGAAATGCACAGTATTCACTAGTCGCTAGGGCCCAGGCCCTAGGCGAACGAATTATAAACAGTGTAGCATGAACAACAATAGGCAACTTGCTTGAGATAAAGAAGTTGTCTTGGAAAAAGTTAAAAGCTGTTTCTGTTTCTGTGGAGTCGAAATGATTGTGCGAGTAATAATTTATTATAGCCTACATTTCATCCGTCCAAACTTAGCGCTCCATAGCGGCAGTCTACTTAACGTCGCCGAAGTCTGTTGCGCTTAAGACGTCAGAAGGACGACAATATCACCACAGTATTACAGTAGTTTAATTCAGATCATGCGGTTTAATTGTAGTCTATATCCATTGGCGATCTGTTCAGAAAGCGATGCTTATATTTTAAACCCGCAAATATCGCTAAACACGCATTACTACCACAGCCATACGTCCCTAAACGATATCTCGACAGGGTCAGATTACATCATACATTTTATTGCAACTTTTCCATAATTTTTGCTGGACAAAAATAAACCTGCAGACTACAATATGACATCACAGAGGGCGATTGTCCATCGGAAGATTGATTCCCATGTCGGAGCAAACCACTTCGATGCAATCCACAAGATTCTGCATGTCACGTGGATATAGATCGCCCATGCAGCCAATCCGGAACGAGTTTGGAAGATTTGATCGGTCTGGGCAAATCACGTGACCTGCAAGTGACAAGGCCAAGTTTAAAAATTGAAAAAAAAATCGGAAAAATCGGAAACATCTGCTAATCATCCAACCACGTGGGTGTATCGGTTGTTAATTGGCTGAGTGTAGTCACTGCTCACCTCTGTCGCTCAAGCGCTGATAGAACTCTTCAAATACGAAGAGTGGATTGATCGGATGGACAAATGACGTAACAAAGTATCCATTGGGATTTTTTTCGTCATCAATTAACTGTCGAAATCCCATCTTGGTCATTTCAGATTTCAAAGTCGACGCGTTATCTCTGAACCTGAAGTAATCAACATAAAATACAAAGGAAACGGCTACAAGGAGCTTGAAACGGGTCTGCTAAAACATCTTAAGATCACAATTATTAACATTTTTGGAAAAAGTTATTTCCAGAGTATGTGGGGATTGTTTGCCGTCAAGCGTTGTTTCCATCTCGAGTTAAATATCGGCGCTGGCCGGGGAACCAGCTTAAAATCGCCGCCGCTTTCACCTTTTCGCCCGGCCTTCCACTCTTCCTTCCTTGATGTGTTCCAACAATGCTTCTTTGAAAGCCAGCATAGCATGAGTGGGCGGTGTAAACCGGAATTGACCGGTTCTATCCAGTTCATCGCATTGATCGGCGACATCCAGCACCATACCACTGCCTTTTCCTCTGTGCCTGATGGACACAAGTCATTTAACAATGGAATAAGCAACTATGTCAACAAAGCATTTTGAGAAAAGCAGCTAGACTAGGCTGGCAGCTAGAAGCTCACTTTTGCAAAGTTTCTTTGTCTGCGACCACAAATGAGATGCCAGGGACGCTCTGGAGAGATTTGTTTGCGCAACTGATCAGAAAATCGATGTTGGTCATGCGAACAGGAATCGCCCCAAAACTCGTTACCGCGTCAACAAAGTACAAGCAATCTGATGTTGGAAAAATGTCAAAACTTATCTGTTAAAGGTCATATTCCCTGGAATATCTCAATATATTGGAAGAATGTTTGTTTATTGATGGTTACGCCGTAATACGTCATAAATACCTGGGGATATTCCCTTCACAACGCTTCCTATTTCCTCAACCGGATTGATCATTCCAGAAGATGTTTCGCATTGAACTGCCATGACCCCGATTATGTCATCGGCAGACGAAAGACGTTGCTCCAACAAAGTGAGGTCGTGGGAAATGACGTCACAATTAATGTTCAGTTTGTTGCAAAGTTGTCCGATGCGCTGACCGTAAATTCCATTGACCATGACAAGCATCTGAACAAAGAAAGTCCCCAAATTAAATAAAACCCAAGCAAAGAATCAGGGGAATATTTCGACGTCATAAATGTACAACAAAGCGTTTCTACGCTTTTCACCTTCTTATCTTTTCGCGGAATTACAGTTTGCAGCATCGCCTCGGTTGCCATGGTACCGCTTCCATTTAGGAGAACCGCCGTGTGACTGTCGGAAGTGACGTTTGCCACTTGAAGCAAAGCTTGTCTGATAAATCTACACGAGCCAAAGCAAGATTATTTAGAAAATGTGTCGGTACGTGTTTTCATAAGCAATGGCCAGATTCCGGTAAATTAAGTCAAGCAGCTGGTAATTACTGACATCAGGTACAAATACCGGTACAGTAACTCTAAGTTAAGATTAACACTGTTAAGTTTCCAGTAGATATAATAATCTCCTCACTTTATAACGTAGGTGAAATCAGCGTGTCTTGTACCAACGTCATGAAGCATCGCCCTCTTAACTCGGTCGCTCACCATCACAGGTCCGGGAGTGAAAAGCTTGCGGTCAATTCCACATTTTATTTCAGTGTTTGTGGTTTTTGCACAATTTTTTACTTCTAGCACTTTGACGTCACTTGAATAGGCTGCGTTTCAAACCAACGTCAAAAAGTCAAACATTACAACTTACAGTGAAACAAAAAGTTAGGAAATTCTACGTTTTTACTGTACAGTCGGTGTCACTGTCAGGCCTGTAAGTAACCATTTTCGTTATTACAGCTCAAAACAAGCTTCCAATAAAAAGCCTAAGCTGTGCTGCTGTAGCTTCCTTGTAAAAACCCTGCTTGCACCACAAGTATGGATTTTTTTTCTCTGTCCTAAACTTTTTGATTCACATATAGCAGGGGTGTCCAACCTTTTTGGTCAAAGGGCCACATGCGATTTACGAATGATTGCGCGGGCCACTTGAGTGTTTAATGCTAATTTCTAATTAAAACACTCACACCAAAATTTTAACCTTACAAGAAATAAATCGTGATGCAATAAAATTAACTTGAACAGTTGTGCACCCTGCACTAGAGACTATAGTATATTATCTATCTATTACTCTCTTATCTATATTAGGCCTATCTATTATCTCTACTATCTATTGCTGTATAGTATAGACCAGGGTGGTCCAAACCCTGGCACGCGGGCCGCATGCGGCCCGCGTGAAGCTTTTGTGCGGCCCGCGAACACTTTGTGGATGCCGGAATTTTATCAGTGCTAAATCCAAGGTTTAAAAATACACCTACGCTTTATAAATACATTACATTCGCCACAACCCTAAATAAGTCGTGCATAATCGGGTCAATAGGTAACTATGAGGGAACAATGTCGGTTTGTGACGACACAAACGTGCGTTGATATTTTGCTTTTGTTGCTAGCGCAGAGTACACTCTCGAATTTGGTTGTAAATTAGCTGCAACTCGTTTATTTAGTCAAGGGGAAAAGTTTACTAAAAGCATGAGTGTCAAAAGAAAAGTGTCAGAGGAAAACAGAGAGTTCAATTCTACTTGGGAGGAAAGGTATTTTTTTGCCAATAGCAATGGTAAACCACAGTGTCTGGTTTGCTTGCAAGTTATTTCAGTGCCTAAAGAGTTTAATTTAAAGCGACATTACAGCACCATGCATGAGAAAAAATATGGCCAATACCATGGAACTTCTAGGGAAGCAATTTTGAAAGAGTTAAAGGGCAATTATTCCAAGCAAAAAAAAATGATTATTGGTTTTTCCAAACCCGATTCAACTGCAGACCTTAAAGCTTCATACGAAGTTGCTCTAACGCTCGCAAAACATGGAAAAGCTTTTCGAGACGGGGAGATTGTAAAAGAGTGTGCGATTAAGATGGCCCTTTCCTTTGGAGATAAAAAAATAGCCAAAAAATTTGAAAACGTTTCTTTATCTCATCAAACCGTTGCAAGAAGAGTGGCAGAATTGAGCGAAAACGTGACTGTGCAATTGAAAGACGTTGTTCAACAATGCAAGTACTTCTCTTTAGCCTTGGATGAAAGTACTGACATCAGTGACGTTTCCCAGCTTTTGGTTTTCATTCGCACTATTGATAAAAACTTTACTGTATTTGAAGAACTACTCAAGATATCTCCACTTCGTGGAACTACAAAAGGTATCGACATATATAACAGCCTTGCGTCTGTCGTTGATGCTTATGGAGGATTTGAGAAGTGTGCATGTGTTGTAACAGATGGTGCCAGGGCAATGACAGGACGAAAGAGAGGACTACTTGGCATTCTAAAAGATCATGGAGTGAACTGCCCAACATTGCATTGTATCATTCACCAAGAAGCACTATGTGCCAAAGTTTTGCAGATGAGTGATGTTATGCTTAGTGTGACGAATATAGTCAACATCATCAAAGGGGGAAACAGAGCCCAGAGACATAGAAAATTCATCCAGTTCTTAAAAGATGTGGGTGCAGAATATGAAGATGTTCCACTATTCTCAAAAATTCGATGGTTAAGTGCAGGCAAAACATTGAAACATTTCTTTTCTTTGCGAAAAGAAATACTAAATTTTCTCCAGAATGAGATAGAAGGGACGACCGAGACATACCAGATTCAGTTGAGTGATGACAAGTTCATTGGTTCGTTGGCGTTCTTGACAGACATTAGTAATCACTTCAATATCCTAAACATGAAACTGCAAGGTAAGAAACAAAATATTTCTCAATTGGTTGGACACATTGAAGGTTTTCGCAAGAAACTTGTGCTATTTAAGGCTTCTTTGCAAAGGAATGATGCTACCCACTTTCCTGCATGCAGTGAAGTACTTGGTGAAAGAAAAAGTATCGATTTTTCTGCATTTTCTAACAAAATTGGTGACATCATCGATGAGTTTAACGACAGATTCGCTGACTTTGATTTGCTGAAAGCACAAATGGAGCTTTTCAACAATCCAATGGAAATAGTTATAGAATCCCAACCATCTTACGTTCAGCAAGAACTATGTGAATTGCAGTCAGACCCTTTTCTTCTTTCACGTAAGAATGAGCGTTACGACGCCTTTTGGAGGCTTTTAAGCAACGAACAGTTTCCACGATTAAACGACTTCGCACTGAAGATATGCTCCATGTTTGGTAGCACATACATATGTGAAAGCACTTTCTCCATTATGAAGCGATTAAAAAGCGACACACGGAACAGAATGGCTGATGAAACCCTGGATGCCTGCTTACGTCTGTCGACCACTGAATTTAAAGCAGAGATCGACACCATATGCAAAAGCAAAAACGCAGAGTCGCAAGCAGAGATTAAAAAGTGAGTTAGGCGTGCAGCAAAACATTAGGTCGATCAGAACAGCAAACTCAGTCCTTTCCTTTCATTCATTTCATTTCATTCATACAACTGTATTTTGTAAGCGACAAGATTTGTTAATGTTCATAGCCTGCGAACAGTAGTTAACAACGTTTCTACTTTCAGCAACGCGTTATCATTTCTCACTATGCGGCCCGTGAAGTTTTTCTCAGACCCTAATGTGGCCCTTCATGTTCGCAGTCTTGGACCACCCTGGTATAGACTGTAGAGCAATAGACAAAGAAAGCCAACAATAAATGCCAATTTCTCGGAATGTAAGTTCGTCATAAATTACATAGGCGATTCAGTTGATAATATAAGTCATTTCGAAAAATACCGTGCGCGCCACTCAGAACCTTTCCGCGGGCCACGGGTTGGACACCCCTGACATATAGCCTAAGCTTACTGTAGGCTAATGCCTTTTTTGACGTGGTCTTCCTTACCTCGAATAGGTTTTTGCTTAGCCTTGAGCTGCTGTACTGACTTGCCACGATGACTGGCTGGTGCAATAATCCTGCTTACTTTAACTTTGCTGAAGTTAGCTAAAAACGCCATTTTAATGGTTTGTAATGACATCACTTTTGGCTGCCTTACTTGCTAAAGTAGTTACATTATTGTATCTTTTTTCCTAATGATTGATAACATTTCTTGTTAATCACATTTGATAAAAAGCGTTTATGATTTCACGATTAAGTTTATGATGTGACAATAGTTTTAAATAATATTCATTTTCGGAGTACACCTGGAGAAGCAAGCTTATGCTTGCGAAAGCTAGTGTCGAAAAATAAAAAGTTAATCTTCAGAGTGTCAAATTATACCCTGTTTTATATTTTACTTTTTTTAAATCTGGTTAACACGGTTCAGACAACATCAACTCAGTAATTAATTATTATACTAATTATTATTGTTATTAGGTTATTGACTTCAGAGTGCTATAGCTAGGTATGTACACTTTCATTAGTATAGTTATACTAAGTGTAAGATGACACGTCAGGCCAAAATAACGCAGATAGATTCCAGCTATACACTGAAGTGCATCACTTTAACTTAAAAAGTTTTTTGTCTTTTGTAAAACAAGATTTGCTTTTCGTACTTGGCTTGAATTGTTCATTTCGCGGCAGAGTTAGTTGTAAATGGTATGGGGTCACAATCTTTATTCTCAGACTGACGAAAGTCTTTGCACGACTTAAAATCGGTGATGATTCCTCGTCGCTCGAGTCCCGATTACCGAGCTTTTCTGCCTTTGTGCAAATTCCAATGGAAACACATTTTTAATTTGTTTTATTTGTTTCCTAGGTCTAGTTTGACTGATTTTGGGTCTATACTCTATTCACCAAGACCACTAAACAAAATGTCTTTTGTGCAATAGATTTTGAAGATATCCGTCTTTATACATATTGTATGGAGGTAGATAGAAACCTTTCTTTTTTTCATGCGTTTTACGATGAATTTGACCTAAAGTTAACCTGGGATTGCGCTTGTTGAAACTGTTTAAGTGTTTATTGCGACCATTCTTTCTAGAAGTTGTTCTAATTCCAACTTGCCAAGTAGTTATTCTGACATGTGGCAAATAAATATTCTTTGTTTCTATCGGCTCTTTAGGCGTATTTTAGCCTATAGATGCCTATTGCAATGGCGTGAACCAACAATAAACACGGTTAACAGTCGAAGGTCTTGTGTATTACCTACTATGTGTAAACAATTATCACCATAATGATATGTGCACATACATGAACAATGCACTGAGCCCTAAAAATGAATTAAGATCTTTGGGTGAAGACTCGTCCGCTGGGACATTGCTCACATTATGTTTCATTACAGCCAACAACTATAATTCATTTCTGCAAATGAAACATTTCGTAGACTGTCTTTTATTGCCCACCTCTACTTTTATGTTGCTTTAGATCCCACAAGCAACCGACCCCTGTCCACAGCCAGACATGTTCCGGTGATGGTTCGGGCAGAGTCAGATGCCAGAAACAAGATGGCGTCTACCACGTCTTGTTTCTCGATGTTAACGCCACCTAGCGGTTGATCTTTTGCTTGGAAATTGATAAGATCATCTGCACTGACACCTGGCGGAAGCGTTCCTGGCCATCGCATTATGTTGGTATCGCAAGGGGCCGGTCTATAAAAATAATTATAATCAAATGTCCATTTCTTTATGGATGGATTTATCAAACAGCAATAGATTTGTACCTTGAAATAAACTCTTACAGACTGATCCAGAGTTTGTCTATGCGTATTACCTTGCAATGAATCCATTTTAGTGTTAAAACTAAACCTACGTGACAGTTACTCACACGACTGCGTTCACTCTAATTCCTTTTCCTACCAAACCTAATAAAGTTTTACAAATATTTCGTAAAAAAAAGTGATCTGTAAACAAAATGACAATGAAAATAGCTGTTTAAAATCATAGTCAGGGCCAACCATCAAAGCCACAAAACATTTATTCAAAATAGAAAAAACGATAATTCAAGAAGATGAAAAAACTTGCCTAATGCTGCTGACTTGGTGAAATATGTGAGCGCAGCCTTCGACATTCCGTAGAAGATTGCGCCTGGGAATAGGGTCTCGGCCGCTACACTTGTAATGTTGATCACGATACCTGCAAAATGCTTTCCTTTGACACGACAACCATCAATCGTTCAAAATCGTTTCCTTCTTTTCAAAGTAAAAATTGTGTTTTGGAAATAATTGCTGTCAATTTTATACCTTTCGTCTTTTCCAAATGGGGCACAGCAAGCTGGGTAAAGTGGAAATGAGCCTTCACGTTGACGTGGAAAAGTAAATCGAATGATTCCATTGGAGCCTAAAAGTTTGTAGTGAAGCTGAACTTCTCAAATGAGAGATTTTTTCATAGACCCCTAGTTTTTAAATAAAGCTTTTCAAAAAATACGTGAACTTTGAAAACACTTTTGAAAAAACCTCCAACGCATTTTCGCAAACAACTGTGACCAACGAAGCAGACTTAACAAGTAGAACTGAGCTATGTAGTGTACACAAAGAACGCGCAGTAAACTCCTGACTTCTTTAATAGGCTACATTTTATTATTAAACGACTCACGTCTTCTACAGAGCCCACACGAGTGATACCAGCGTTATTGACAAGCACATCCAACCTGGTGAACGTTTCAATCGTTTCGTTCATTGCTCGAACTATGTTGTCTTCGACTCGTAAATCGACGACTACAGCCAACACCTGAAATATCATTCTAATTTCAAAAGGTTTTCGTGTAAATAGAAAAGTTACTGAACACCTGTGCGACCTACCTTGCTTGCACCGGCCTTCTTGCATTGCTCGGTAACTTTGTTTAAATTTTCTTCATCTTTATCAACCAAACTCAATGAAGCTCCTTTCTTGGCAAATGCATTTGCAGTAGCTTGTCCGAAACCCGACGCCGCGCCTACAGTATATCATAGGTTGCATTTAACACCCAAGCATGGCTGGTTCAATAGAAGCAAGCCAAACCAAGTGTATATAGCACATAACTTATATAACACATAGCTCACCTGTAATTAAGACGACTTTTGAAGCAAACTCGGACATAATATCTCAAGAAACAAGTAGACTTTATTTACGAAATAATTTTACTTGAACTGGCAAAATTTTAATGCTTGCAGTGGGTACGGACAAGATATAATTAAGCCCTGGAGCTATCAGTGTCTTTACATCAGCGGTTTCTGAAACCTCGTCATCTGCTAAATCTAGACAAGAATTTGAAATGTTTTGTATGCACTTGATATATAAAAATGGTCTCACTCAAGTCTTCTAAAGATATGCGAACAATGTCGACGTTGTAAGGCGTCAGTGCCCTCCACTCCGTGTGAATCAATTCTATATAAAACTAAACGCGAACATTGGACGGACAAAGACATCATATGTTTGCCTTTGTCTCTGCAAACACGATGCCAAGTTGCAAGTGCTATTCTTCCAAGCATTCGAGCATAACTTAGTTTTCACGATTTTACCTAATTGTAGATTGCCAACATGTATTTTCGTTTCTTAATCATTGTCAACAAATCCGACATTTGCTGGAACAAAGCTTGCTGCTTGATTTCGTAAGTCGCTAAATTGACGCGCGTTATAAACTTCCGTTATTACCTTGGAGCGCGCTCTAGAATCTCAGATACCATAGCGGCATTGAGCATCTGCGTGTTCATAATTTATAGAGAGGACCATTACGTTAAGTGTTTCCTAATTCGAGTAAAATACTTCCTCTTGTTGGCGTGCTTCTCGCTCTGATCTGCATAGATCCGCGCATTGATCTTGGACCACACATGTTCTACTGCTGTGCTAATCATACCTGCTTAACATCGATATTTGTTAAACTTCTTTCATCAACTACTTAATCTTTTTAATCAGTTGATTATTTATCTTAGTAGTTCCGCTTAAACCTGTATCGTGTCTAATCCGACTTCGACCAGCACAAACAGCATTGGGTTATGTATTGATTAAATTTATTTAAATGGTCAAGTTGTATTATTCTGAAATTTTTCTCAATTCCAATACTGTATTATCCTTTTTTAAAACAATTATACTGTCAATATGCCAACACAACAAGAATTTCTTGTTTTGATGTTTACAACAGCGTCGTCGGCTTTACATCACTTTACTTTACTCCACTGATCAAACCGTTGAATATCGTGGTATATGTACTGTGGTTGCCACCAGGTATAATAATCATCAAATACAAGGTTCAACTCGTGAAAAACAGAACTTTATTTTCTACCAAACATTGTTTCTGTTTTTCACCAGCTGAGCGTTATTTTTGATATCGTGGTATATGTTATAAGTGGTAATTTTCAATCAAAACTGCGTAAACGACGTCCCTATATTTATAATCAAGCAATGACAAAGTCACACGGAAATCGTTTTGCAATTATTTTTTTGAAAATAATGTTTTGCCAAAATCTTTAAAATTCTTCCCCACAAAAAAAGCAACATTTGTGTTTCTCGCACATCTTCTACCTGCTCTTTTTCTCTCTCCCTTCCTTTCTCTCTCTTTCTCTCTCTGACCTGTACCGGCGTTTTCGCCAGCTGTGTAGCTCTCCGTAAGTTTAACTAATCCATAAATTTTTAATAAATTTATTACTTGTATCAGTTTCGAGCTGTCCTGCAAATATGATCAAAATCAAATCCCGAGTATTTAAGTGATGAGTCTTTCATGTATTTACTATTTACTTATAGACTTGACTTAAATTGTGAAAAACAACAAAAAACGAAGAAACCGTCATAAATTTTCCTCTTGGAGAAACCTGTAATAGAAACTCCGCTACATTCTGGGCCTTTATTAAGTCTTAGAACAATCGCCATCTTTTGTAGAATTTTAATAAATTGCTTCTTTAACCAAGTTTAATGTGAAGACTCAGCAGAATGATGGGATACTTGATGTGCTGAAAAATTCTTTCCTAAACACGTTGCTAACAGCTTAATTAACATGTCAATCTGTTTGTTAATTGTGTTTGAATTGGGTCGGATCATTTTTAACTTACTGTACTGAGCTATTACTATAGCCAATTATATACTTCATGCTTGCAGCTTCTCATTGCTATATGGTCAATGCCTACCACTGACATCTCATTTTGTGTCATTTTTAATTTCGTTTATGGGTTTACCACTTTAACGTTCGCTGGGATCGCTCATTCTACCGAGAAACTTCGACCGGTGAGGGTTCGACAGGTGCTATGTAAGTACCAAGTGTCGAGTTGTTCTGTTAAGTGCAAGTACAGGAGTCAAGCTTGTCGTAGCTATAACTTATGTCTTCAGTTTGAGCCTACGAGGAATCTCAACAGCTGTTGAGTGACTGTAGACGCTTTTATTCCTACTCCTCTTCTTATTCCTATCAAGTGCTTTATGCATGTATTAGTATCAACGGCTAACATTGCACATAAGGTTGAGCAATCTGCTAGGGCGAGTTTTATTAAACCTTGTAATAGTTAGTAATAGTTAATAAATAAAGTAATAGTTTAATAGCAATGGGAAGAGCGAAAACTTCAGTTAACACTTCCACCACGAAATATCATTGAGTCATTGAATATCATCTTTATCAACCAAACTCAATGAAGCTCCTTTCTTGGCAAATGCATTTGCTGTTGCTTGTCCAATACCAAACGCCGCGCTTGCGATGTATCATAGGCTGTGACCGCAATAATTCAACCGTGACCGTCAACTGCACAAGGATGTCATCACGTGACATAACCAAGACGATTTTTGGAATGGATTCTGATATTACCTCAAAGCGAGCTATAAAATAGCATTCTCTCTTAAAAAAGTTTTTTTATGCCGGGAAATTAATGTCTCAAACACGGTTTTTGCAACTAACTGGTCGGATCCCATGTTGCTAGACCGTAAGGTCGATGCTGCGTTTGCGAAAGCTAATTAAAGGATCATTAGACTTTGCGGTTAACCGCGTAGCTAAACTTTCGTTAATTATATTAACTCGAGCAAACATTTACAGATGTTTGATCCTGGTCAGCTTATTTTCAATCGTTCCATTGTCACGTTTGCATCAACAATGCAACAACACCAACAGAAAAAGCATCCCGCTCAACCCATAGCAAAGCAAACTTAACACGTTTATGTTGGAAAATATGTTTTAAACACGCCGTAGAATGATTTTTAAATAAAAAAAACGCACATTGAATAGGTTTAGAAGATTAATTTAAACGTTTCAAACAAGTTTCTGTACTATCCATCGGACCGTACAAGGTGGTTATTACAGAATCCTACCTAATTTCACCGGCTTGAGCCCTCTCGTATACAGCATTCGTATATCATCTATCATCAAAAGTATATCATCAGAAAAGCACTCAAAGCTCCCACACGTTACTAGACCTTCAAATCCATCTTGCCTTTTTCAGAATGCAGCCTTGTCTAATCGCATTGTATCCATGTATTACGCGGTTTTTAATTATTTTAACAAACAAATGCACAAGTTCAAGTTTATTGTTCGCTGAGAAAAGTAAACAGATTTTATCTTGAACGACTTCTTGCCTGTAGCGTGGTTGGAAATGAACATCTTCATTAATAGGCGCGTTGTAAATGATTTTTATGTAACAACAAGTGACAAAGCAGTGAACTTTAATTCGCTGCTGTAAAAATATATTTATTCAATTTTGGTTGTTTCATCGAGAACTAAACAGTCAAAAAACAATTTTTGTGTCGGTGGAGAATTATAGAATACTATTGAAGCCAAACCAGTCTACAAGTCTATGCCATCTTAGTGATAGAACCAGCAAGCAAGCGACCTCTGTCCACAGCCAAACAGGTCCCGGTGATGGTTCGAGCAGAATTAGACGCCAGAAACAGGATGGCATCCGCCACATCCTGTGTCTCGATGTTGACGCCACCCAGCGGTTGTTGCTTTGCTTGAAATTCCATAACTTGCTCCACATCTACATCTGGTGGAATTGCTCCCGGCCCGTATTGTATATTTGTTTTACAACTGGTGGGTCTGTGGTGGGCGAAGTATTTTATGATAAGCTTAATTTAAGGATTAAATTTTTATTGCATCTTTTGTTTTGCTGACTTATGATAAACCGATATTTCAAAGCTACTTACGCCACTGCATTCACTCTGATTCCTTTCTCTGCCAACCCTAAAACAATTTCAATAAAAGCAAGTTCATCTGGTCGCATATCTTTTATAGTTTGCATTTACATTAAATTTGGATTTACAGAGTACTTTAAACGTCATGAAATGATCCATCCAAAGACAAGAAAATATTCATTCATACGTAAAACTCGCCTAATGCTGCTGACTTGGTGAAATATGTGAGAGCAGCCTTTGACATTCCGTAGAAAATTGCAGCTGGGGTTGGCATTTCTCCTCCCACACTGGTAACGTTGATCACGATGCCTGAAAAAAGTATCTTGTTTAGATTGACAAAGTGACATTGATTGATTGACATTTAGTTTCGTTTCACCTTTCGTCTTTTCCAAATGGGGCACAGCAAGCTGGGTGAAGTGGAAATGAGCCTTCACGTTCACGTGGAAAGTGAAATCGAAAGATTCCATCGGAGTCTACATGTTTGCATAAAAATGAAATATTATAAACAATTGAATAATTTATTTACGTCAAAAATTCCGATTTTAGCTCATAAAGTTTGGTCTTGGACGGCTTAAATATAACGTTATTATTATTTTTTCCGTTATGATAAGTGTTGTTGTTTACAACACAAACGCTTTAGTCACTGAATCTCTTCGACCATCAGTGCAAAGATTTGCGCACAACACACAAACTTTTCTGCTTAAGGTTCATGTCACTGACTTTACCGTCTTTTAAATGCGTAAGGTATGATATCGTCATTACATTTAATGACTTACGTTCTCCACAGAGCCCAGCTTACAAACTCCTGCGTTATTGACAAGAACATCCAATCTGTCGAACGTTTCAATCGTTTCGTTCATTGCTCGAACTATGTTGTCTTCGACTCGTAAATCGGCGACTACAGCCAACACCTGATGGAATTGCTTTTTTCAATTTCAAAACTTTTTTGCTTAACGAAGAATTATAGAACACCTGTGCGACCTACCTGACTTGCACCGGCCTTCTTGCATTGCTCGGTAACTTTATTTAAATTTTCTTCATCTTTATCAACCAAACTCAATGAAGCTCCTTTCTTGGCAAATGCGTTTGCAGTTGCTTGTCCGAAACCCGATGCAGCGCCTACAGTACATCATAGGCTGTGACTACAATCAAGTTACGTCCTGATCAAATTAAAAGGAAATATTTACCGTATAGTAATGATGGTTCATGGTGAATAACTGCTTACCAGTAATTAAGATGACTTTTGAAGCAAATTCTGACATACTCTTACTCTAAAGCAAACTGCAAGCAACTTTGCAACTCTGCACAAGAAATGACTTGAAATATGTCCGCAATTTGTGATCGTGAATTTGTTTCCAGCCACTAGAATATTTGTCGTGGCCGGAGGCAAAATGTCATTGTAAAATCAGAAATATTGGCATCAGTAAGTCGTATTAATAGTTCATGAAGACAAAAGCTCAAAACGCTCTGATGTTAGTCACGTTACTGTCGTTTTATCTATCCATGAATTCTTGAGAAGTCTAACACAAATGCACGCGCGTTGCAGTTAGTCTGCAAATAACTTACACGTACTCAGACATAATAGCTACTTTCTTCCGGAATTTACAAAACTCGACTCTAAACGTGAAAGTAAAACGTGAAAATGATCAGCAATTATTTTATTTGCAAACTTATGAAATTATGCCTCGACCATTGAGGATATTAATTTCTTTCTTATCTTCCAGACTATATTATAGTAAGATTAACTGCAAATGTTTTGCGACAATGTCAGTTGCTGCATTGATGTAACCAGCTTATAATGAAAGTAGATGAAGCGCTTTGTCCGTTGGACTACATTGAACTGAATTTATTTGAACAAATGAGCGCAGAAACGCGACAAACATTTACTATTTTTGCTATTATATTGCTGTCTTGTCTTCCATTCTGCGATCACCGCCAACACCTAAACATGGTTGTATAAAATACGTTTGTGCAACTTAAGCAATGCAAGCCATGAAGGAGACGTGAATAACTTGATAAGCATTCTCACCTGGTTGGCTTACGTCATCACGCTAGTTTGGTGATAGCTCCAAGAAGCATACGACCCCTGTCCACAGCCAGAGAGGTCCCGGTGATTGTTCGGGCAGAGTCAGATGCCAGAAACAAGATGGCGTCCACCACGTCTTGTTTCTCGATGTTGACGCCACCCAGCGGTTGTTCTTTTGCATGAAACTCCAAAATGTCTTTCATGGTGACTGCTGTTCCTGGCCAATTCAATAAGTTTGTGTCGCAAGGTGCTGGCCTGTGATGTTGAAAATTTTTTGTGATTGCTCATATAGGAAACCAAGTCAAAATAACAAAATGTTTCTATGATTTTAAAATAAAATTCTAAAATTATTTATTTGGTTGTTTCTTACGCCACTGCGTTCATTCTGATTCCTTTGCTTGCCAAATCTAAAACGTATTTGTAGAAACTGAATAGTTTGTTGGTTTCGCATTATTTCATCAATGACATGCAGCTAAGACTCACTGTACTTAACAATCACCTAATGCAGCCGATTTCGTAAAATATATGAGAGCAGCTTTCGACATTCCGTAGAAAATTGCCCCAGGTGTCGGCATTTCTCCTCCTATGCTGCTAACGTTGATCACATTCCCTAACCAGAGTATTAATTTCAATAAGCAACAACGATCAAAACTGTATAATCTTTGCTCAAAGCGATATCCTGGAGACAGGAATTCACCTTTCGTCTTTTCCAAATGGGGCACAGCAAGCTGGGTGAAGTGGAAATGAGCCTTCACGTTCACGTGGAAAATGAAATCGAATGATTCGATCGGAACCTATAAATAGGAAGGGATGAAGTTTCCTTATATAAAAGTCGGCGTTCCTTACGTCGCAAGTTGGGTTTTAAATTGCGGTTCTGGATCGAATTCGCGCAACCCAAACACTTTTAATGTTTAACATTTGTAGAAAAACTGTCTTAGTCTAGATGCTAAAACCTTTAACTGTTGTTTTAACGGTAATCCTGAAGGCAGGTTATTATCTTACGTTCTCCACAGAGCCGAATCTACAAACTCCTGCGTTATTGACAAGCACATCCAATCTGTCGAACGTTTCAATCGTTTCGTTCATTGCTCGAACTATGTTGTCTTCGACTCGTAAATCGGCGACTACAGCCAACACCTGATGGAATTGCTTTTTTCAATTTCAAAACTTTTTTGCTTAACGAAGAATTATAGAACACCTGTGCGACCTACCTTACTTGCACCGGCCTTCTTGCATTGCTCGGTAACTTTATTTAAATTTTCTTCATCTTTATCAACCAAACTCAATGAAGCTCCTTTCTTGGCAAATGCATTTGCAATTGCTTGGCCAATACCAGACGCCGCGCCTGCGTTGTAACATGAAGCTGAACTTAAAAAGTTTAGACCGTGCTGAATTTCGAAATAACACTCTTTCATTTATCACATATAGTTTACCTGTAATCAAAATCACTTTTGCGATATACTCAGACATCGTTTTACGCGCAAGCTGCTCCCGAAATTTTCTTGAAGTATTTGCAAGACGCAGTGGTAAACCGGCTTGTTGTTGGTGCAAAACTTATTGCCTTAAGGCGACGCTTATGATTAATTCTCTGTTTAATAACATAACCCGGAACATAAATCAAGTTTGTCCTAGCTGGCTAGAGCTTAAGTTGATGTTAAATCTTTGTTTATATTTAGCCTGTCACTATTTCACCGGAATAAAACCGTACATTGAAAGCTTTTTCATGTAGTTTCGTATTAGAAAATTTTGAATATTGTGACCAATTGTTGTTGTGTTGCAGATGTTATTGAGAGGCAACCTTAGTTCATGTTTACGTAGTTACAGCTTGCGATGTTCTGGCAATATGTAATTAACCTCGTTTGTATCGGTTGGGAAGTCTTTGGCGGTCAACGCTTTGATTTTTTGTGACTGCACTTAGCTCGGCGAGATTTGTCTAATGTCCATATAAATGTCCGTCTTATTGACATGGCAATACATAAGGCTTATATCTTATAGGTCGTAGCTGCATTGAGGCGAATGCCTACGTAAATGTTCTGGAATTCTGGCGCAATATATTTTAGTGCTAAACTACATTTAACAACAAACTCAATCCGGGACATACTTGACATATTTGTTTCAGTAAAAACTTCATCCTGGCTACAACTTACGTTGCAATTAACTAAAGACTATGCAGTGCATCACAATAACATCATGAGACTGACATTTGAATACCAGACGGCTGAGAGTCGAAATTAGAAAGAAGCTGTCATGGCATGAAAACGTGTTTATTGCTGGATGAGACAGAATTTAAGGTGACATATCACGCGGTGTTGCTTTTCTTCTGAGCTATATGAGTCATTTGTAAAATACAAAATTGTCGGTTCTTGTAGGTGCTGCTTGTGTCGTCTTCCAGCCCCAGATCACCGCTAATACCTAAGACATAGTTTTACAAAAAATGTATTTGCGATATAAGAAATGCGGATTATCAGTGAAACATAAATGCTTTGTTGAATATTCTTACTTGAACGGGACTCCGATTTCACACTAACTTGGTGATAGAACCAGCAAGCAAGCGACCCCTGTCCACAGCCAGACAGGTCCCGGTGATGGTTCTAGCAGAGTTAGATGCCAGAAACAAGATGGCGTCCACCACGTCTTGCTTCTCGATGTTAATGCCACCTAGCGGTTGATCTTTTGCATGAAATTTTAAAATTTCCTCCATGCTGATGCCTGGCTGACTTGATTCCGGCCAGTTCAGCAGGTTGGTGTCGCAACCTGATGGTCTGTAACGTCGAAAATCTTTGGTAATTGCTACTATGAAACCAAGTAAAAATAACAATTCTTTCTATACTAATGTTACACTGATATGTAAGTTACTTACGCCACTGCGTTCACTCTGATTCCTTTTTCTGCTAAACCTTCGAAAAATCGAACAATTTGTTGATTTTACGATATCGTGTCGATGATGTGCAAAAGACTGTAGATATACTTAAGACTTACTTAATGCAGCCGATTTGGTAAAATATATGAGAGCAGCTTTCGACATTCCATAGAAAATTGCCCCAGGTGTCGGCATTTCTCCTACTATGCTTGCGATGTTGATCACGTTTCCTAATAAATGTCTTTTCATTCAAAAGAAAAAACGAAGTGTACATAATCTCTGCTTAAAACCATATCGTTAAAAACGAAGTTATTTATCGTCACCTTTCGTCTTTTCCAAATGGGGCACAGCAAGCTGGGTGAAGTGGAAATGAGCCTTCACGTTCACGTGGAAAGTGGAATCAAAAGAATCGATCGGAACCTAAAAGCAAAAGCAGTAAAATAAGAAACAAAGAATGGCATCACTTACGTCACAAGTTGCAGTATTAAGCTTATGTTTTATAGATCGGTTTTAGGCAACTCAAACACTTTTAATCAACTCTCCAACTTGTCAACTGTTGGCAAAAGTTTGAAAGCACAGGCTTAAATGCTCAAACCATTTACAATTTCTTTGAGCAAAAGCATAAGATTGAATTAATGCCTAAATATAAGATGTTGTCTTTATTATTAAATTATCTGTGATCTGTTAACTACTATTGTACCACTATTTGAGTATAGACTGTTTCATTATTATTAAAGAAAGCTGTTATCTTGACTTACATTCTCCACAGAGCCCAGTTTACAAACTCCTGCGTTATTGACAAGCACATCCAACCTGGCGAACGTTTCAATCGTTTCGTTCATTGCTCGAACTATGTTGTCTTCGACTCGTAAATCGGCGACTACAGCCAACACCTAAATCATGTTTCCAATTTATAACCACAGTAGTGTAGATCAAGAATTACTGAGTATCATTGCAACCTACCTTATTTGCACCGGCCTTCTTGCATTGCTCGGTAACTTTATTTAAATTTTCTTCATCTTTATCAACCAAACTCAATGAAGCTCCTTTCTTGGCAAATGCATTTGCTGTTGCTTGTCCGAAACCCGACGCAGCGCCTGCAGTATATCATAGGCTGTGAAAGTCTGTAATTACGGTCCGCAGCATGATACTCTTGTGTAAGGAAACACATTATAAACCATCACATAGTTACCTGTAATCAAGATGACTTTCGAAGAAAACTCAGACATACCTCAAATCTCAAACTGATTCCAGAACTTTTTTCTACAAAACAAACCAAGATAATATCTGCAATCTGTCGTCGCAAATGTGTCTCTTTGCAGCTCAAAAACTTGCTACCTTACGGATAAACCTTGCAATAAATCAAACTTTGTCGAATGATTGTTGAATTCTGCTTTGGCTGGCTTAACTTAATGTTTGATCTTTGTTAATGTTTAACCCGAAACCGCATGAGTTGGCACTCTAAGCATTGAATCTCCTCCTTAACCTAATTCCTTCAGTTTCAACGGAACAAGAAGCGCTCAGAATTCGTAAGTATTTTTGGCGTATATAAACCAAGCTTTTTATAAAAACTAGGAAGGCAGTTGATGTGAGTCAAAAATGTCAGCAAAACTGTATCAGCGGCCCATAAGCATTTTGTATAGCACTTTGCAATATGGTTACCCTCGATCCTTTATTCTTGAAAGGTTCTTTTCTTAGCCAGATCATGCATCTCACTGTTCAAGCTTAAAGCATTCTTTTTCTTTCTTTCAAAAGCTTTCTGATAACTGGATAAACCTTGAATTATTGTTAATTTTGTTTAGGCCTACGATACAGAGCTTTTGTTATGTGTTTAGTCGATATCTATGTTAGGAACATTCTTCACGCATGGCTAAACATTACGCTAGCCTTTCGTCAAAGACCGTCCAGTTGACAAAGTGGTAGAATATTGTCTGGATGATTTTACTAACAATTTGAAGGCCACGTAGTTGGAGAATGAGGTGAGTTGGCTTTCAAGTTACAATGGCCACGCTTAGCTTTTTGAGGTCTGCTTTAGCCTCCGATTTTTTGTTTAACAGAAGAAAGAGAAACAGATCTTTCAGAAAGACAAACAGTGAAACAGACATTTTACGTATAACTCAGTGGATTTTCATTCCGTTAGGCTAGCATTGACATGAGACAAACTGGTTTACTGCATATAGGCTGGAATTGTAGTCTCAAGCCTAATTCCAGTCAATTCGTTAGAGGTTGTTTTGCGCAATGTAAAGTTCGCGTCGAATTTGCAAGGAGTCGAAATAGGAGCGGTGAGGCAGCGATCTGCTTTGAGTCACTGATACCATTTAAAATACGACAAAATCTTATGCTAAGTTTATAAACTGCTCACGGTAAATGTAGTGAGTTAAGTCACTAAGAGCTTAAAGTAGCTGTTAGTTAGTTAGTCTTAGTTGTTCACTGAATTCACCAGGTTTGTTTAAACAAATAAGCGCTGAAACGCGACAAAGGTCAAACATCACAATGGTTGACTATTCTTGTATATATTGCTATCTTGTCTTCCTGCGATCCATCTCAGCAAGCAGAACATCCTCATTTAACTCTCTTCCTAATTTATACTATCTTGGTCATAGCACCAGCAAGCAAGCGACCTCTGTCCACAGCCAAACAGGTCCCGGTGATGGTTCGGGCAGAATTAGATGCCAGAAACAAGATGGCGTCCACCACGTCTTGCTTCTCGATGTTAATGCCACCCAGCGGTTGTTCTTTTCCTAGAAACTTTAAAACATCCTCCATGTTTGTACCTGGCGTACTTGCTCCCGACCAATTCAGTATATTGGTGTCGCAAACTGAAGGTCTGAAATTGTTAATACGAAACCAGGTAAAAAGCGAAATATTTTTTGACTCAATTAATTGTTAAGCCACTTACGACACCGCGTTCACTCTGATTCCTTTCTCCGCCAAGCCTGAAGCAATTAAAAAAAAAATTGGACGCTTGTTAATCTTTCGGTGTTACATCAGTGACATGTCCCTAATGCTCACTCACCTAAAGCGGCTGACTTGGTGAAATATGTGAGAGCGGCCTTCGACATTCCGTAGAAGATTATGGTCGGAGTAGGAATGTCTCCAGTTATGCTGCTAACGTTGATCACATTCCCTAACCAGAGTATTTCATTCAATAAGCAACAACGATCAAAAAATGTATAATCGTTGCTTAACGCCATATCCTGGAGACAGGGATTCACCTTTCGTCTTTTCCAAATGGGGCACAGCAAGCTGGGTGAAGTGGAAATGAGCCTTCACGTTCACGTGGAAAGTGGAATCAAAGGACTCCATCTGAGCCTGAACAAGTGGAAAAGATTGAGTGATCTCTAAATAAACTAAATGTCGTCTTTTGCGTCACAAACCGCGTTTTGTAGGTACCGTTCGCTTTTGCGTAATTCAAACACTTTTAGTCAACCAATCTGCTCGTTAACTGGTGGAAAATGTTTAAAAATACTGGCTCAGATGGTTAAACATTTTTGCACTGGCACAGCATATTCTTCAAATGTGAGCCCAAAAATAAAACTATGCCTAAAAGTAGTCTCATATCTTACACTCTCCATGGGCTCCATTTTACAAACTCCTGCGTTATTGACAAGCACATCCAACCTGTCGAACGTTTCAATCGTTTCGTTCATTGCTCGAACTATGTTGTCTTCGACTCGTAAATCGGTGACTACAGCCAACACCTGACACATTTTTCTTATTTCCAAAGGTTTTCGTGTAAATAGAAAAGTTACAGAACATCAGTGCGACCTACCTCACTTGCACCGGCCTTCTTGCATTGCTTGGTAACTTTGTTTAAATTTTCTTCATCTTTATCAACCAAACTCAATGAAGCTCCTTTCTTGGCAAATGCATTTGCAGTAGCTTGTCCGAAACCCGACGCCGCGCCTACAATATATCATTAGTCTGATTTTCCAAAACTTTAAGCCATTTGGGAATTAGAAGGAAACATGTTTTCATTTCTCACTTAACCTACCAGTGATCAAGACGACTTTCGAAGCAAATTCAGACATTTTTCTATTCTCAAGCTGATACTTTATATCTGTAGTTGTAGTTGTAGTTGTAACTTTCTTTTATGCAGTTCTGAAACTTGTTACTTTATGGAGAAATGTTTTAATGAACTTTGTGTTTAAGAACGTTAGGTTAACGACAGTTTGCGATTTCTAATTTAAACTAATGTTTGTTCTTGGTTAATATTTCACCAGAGATCCCACAAGCGTGCACTGAAAATGTTCAACCTTCCCCGAAAGTTGTAGAATTGCAGTTTTTTTTATGCAAACAATGAAGATGAAGAAGCACTCACGCACAGATATTTCAATGGATAAAAAACAAATTTGGAAAACTGAAAAATTGTTAACTGTTAAAACTGGGTAAGTAACTGATGTAAACCTAAGTTCTCCGATGAAAACGACATTGTGTAGGTCGATGTACGACATCAGTACGAAGCCATGCCAAAAACAACAAGCGAGCAGGTCCGGATGAAAAGCTTGTGAAGTCGCAACTGACGTATCTGTTACGTGATAAGGCCTGATTTGTTGTTACACATGACATTGTGATGAGAAAAACTAAGATTCAGCATCACGGGGTTAAACAGACTGAAGGATTTTTTATCTAAAGCCAACGCGAAACATCTGTAGCTTCGAACCCACTGCTGACGTCAATAGCGGCAAGCTGAAGCTATTTGGGCTCCTGGGTTAACAGATAGGTTGTGGAAAGTTTTTATTGAAGGTTGGAGCTTAATACCTCTATCTATATCATGTTATCAACACTTGGGGACTGTCAACTTTGAGTTATTGTCGTCTTTCACATGAATTTGCTTATGTTTGAGTCATTACAACATCATTTGCATTGTCGCGTTGCGTCGTGTTTATCTCAATTTTTGCCTTAGAAGTTTTTATTATGAAAATACGAGAACACAAAAATAACTGTATTTAAACAGCAATAACCTCATTTCTGACAATTTCACATCTCCTCTGCACCAGTATAAAAGTAATCATGAAGAAAAACGAGCTACCTTCATGTGTTTTAACAAGCGTCAGTATTTACTTTGCTATTGCACTGAATGAGTGAACGGTTCAATGTAACATCAGAATGGTTTTAATGCAGGAACGTTGCCGCAAGTGGTCGCTCTTAAGCTACAAATATCACTTCGGCCATAATGCAAATAGAAGGTTTCATGAACACGGTGAATAAAATTAGGAATTGAAGAATTCGACACTATGTCTTAAGTTAATAAAATATATCAATATCTCTTCAGTAATATCACAGTACAAGGCGCCGTAGATAAATATGGAATTTGAAGAATATTTAAGTTTTGTGCCGGTTGCCTCAAAGGCTATAGTAGCCAGCAACACTTGATTGGCCTTCCCGATTCCGGTTTCCGTCCTTTATGCTTGGACCGATGCAATCTATACGTCATAGAACCTGTAATCACTGTCCATTGTGTCGCCACCTGAGGAATCCCCGAATGAATTATCATGTGACCGTGGGAAAGGCCCTAAATCGGGAAATGTATTTGGGATTGGGGGTTGACCATTTTGGCGGGATCTGTTGGTGAGAAAAAAAAGTAATTGATCGATTTGTAAAAAAGATGGTTTTATTTAAAACGGTTGTCGTCTTTTCGTTTCAAAACATATTTTGCTAGTTGGAAAACTGACTTCGAGGAGACGGGTCTTACCTGCACTGTATGACCTCCACAGGTAGTTTACGGTCAAAGATCGTGTCCTCCCCACCAGCATTCTTGCCACATCTTCTCGTCCATTTCACTGCGAGTATGATGAGTTCTATCGCGTTTAAAACTAGGGAAAGTACCGTCATTGCGTACATGAAAATAAGAAATAACGTCTTTTCCTGAAAAAAGAAAATTGGAAGGTTTTAGAATGTTAAGAAAAGGCGGTTTTGCGCTTGGTAAGTTAAGTCTGTTCAAATTAAAGGGCGCGGAAATATCTTTGTGATGTTGTGGAGCAAAGTGCAGTTGTGTTGATTTGCATGCCTTAACATACAACATTACGTCGTTTGCAATAAAACTTTTGTTTATACCGTCACAAACATGTCTCTGACACGTCAACAATAACATAAACTTGGACCAGGCCAGCCTTATAATACGGCTGCACATGCACCACTGGTCTTCTCCCAATAACATCCCGAACAACAGGCTGTTTGCAAATATAATAAATTTGAAAGAAAACATTTCAGTTCTTTGTACCTTTGGTCTTGAAACAAAACACTCCACGACGAGTGGGCAGGGGACTCGTTCGCATCGATAAATCTCAGGAACGGTGAATTTGTAGAGTCGATACTGCAAAACGAAACAATACAGATGCAATGTAAGACAAAGCGTTAAGAGGCGGTCAACTTAAGTGGTTGCTCGATGCAAATCAAATTACGCCCTCGTTGGTTTGAGTTGACAAAGTAATTTGCGATTTAATTGAAAGTGCCTTTGTTATTTTCGGCGTCTCTCTCCAAGTCAAACACAATTTCCATTGAATTTTTGACCTTTCTGTTAAGTGGTGTGATAAAGATTTCTTTGTTTTAGTTTGTGTGATGTGTTTAATGGTCTTAGCTAAGTTTTTAATGTTAAATGGAGACCTGCAAATAGAGAAAACCCGCTTCGATAATCGTCCTTAAAACTGCTTGGCCTGCGTAAGCGATCTCAATCCAGAAGGTTGTCACCACCTCGGACACGCCATCTTGCTGATAAATTTTTTTCCGTCTAACTTTGTCCGACTTTGCCGCTTTCTTCTTTTTCCTTCGCATGAAATATTAAAAAGATTTTTGTGAGCAAAAGAAAAACCGTCGAATACGAGAAAATTCCTCTTAAGCGCTCAACAAGCCTAAGATGATCTAATTTGATTAAAATTGATATCGTTGATGCGTCGTTTAATTGAAGGGGGCCACATCGTCGAAAATTGAATTCATCTCTGCAAAGATGCACACGCGCAAAGAATCGCGTTTGTCGCTGCTCAATTTGTCTTTTCAATTATGTCGTCATCAAACCTTATAAAGGTGCAACTGGGCATGAATGTGAAACTCAAAGATTTTAAAAATCGCACCAATGGTAGCTGCCCGCCGCTTAAGGCTTTGTAACGTCACAATAAGAAAGCGATTCGTCAATGCCCTGTTGATTTGCTCCGATAACTCTGCATCGCCATAACCCATTAAAGTATAAACCTTGTACAAAATCGCTTGTTTATTATTTACGTTTTCTTTTCCGGCTGATTCTGTTGTTCAATAAATTTCTTCAACTCGATTCTTTTCACTGCCGCGATGCTTTCCGTGTCAATGCCGGTGACGTGGCCACTCGACCGTGACGTCAATTCATCCAGTTTGCCGTCTTTTGAAATTCTTCCCTTGGTCGAAAGTGCGGTCACTGGAAAATAACAGGTCATTAGTAGATAAAGATCACTATCGCGGTGGGAATCTCGGCGATATTGAGCGCGTCTATTCAATTCGTGACCACATCGTTCTTCATGCAGGGTAGCGCCCACTGCAGGGTATTGTGTGCTCTAACCTGCAATATCTGTCGCTGAATTCACAATATCGTTTCATTCAGTAAGATGTTTTGCCCAATTTTGCGTTACGTCCAAATACAGGGTTGTGCGACTTTGATTTTGTTCGGTTATAACGTCATTTCATGCATCTATTCTTATCTTACGCATTGCGTGACTCCAACTCACGTTTTTGCGTAAAAGTCGACTTAGGGTCGCGCAATATCTACGTCAAATACATCATAATGTCTACGTTTGTGTTGTTCGCAGCTTACTATTCTGTCCGGTGTAGATAACTTCGTCATAATCTGGCAGATGTACTCCATTGGATGACGTCATACTTGATTCGGGTTTCTTCGAACGTCGACGGCGCACTTTTTTTTTGATTGCGTCATCTGAAAATAATTGTGACGTAACAAATTGCAATAACCAGTCATAACTAGAGAGCAGCGAACCGACTTCATCTGCTGCTCATGTCTGCATTTCTGGCAACCTGCACTTTGCCGCCTGAAATATCTTCAAAAGCCCAACGGCTGGCGGCGGAAACCGCAGCGAGCTACCATTGATATCGCCGCAACCGTTGCACCTCGCATAACTCAAAATCGTGAAGGCCGTCTGCAAGCTGGTACTTTGCGGTCGTGCAGGCGGATGCGCATTTAGACTTTGTGCAGCAGCCGCCTGCCTCATACTCTTACATCTTACACGTTTGCGAGCCACAACGCTTCTGTAGCCTGGTTTACTTGCAAATAATGCCTATTGTGACGTACCATCGTATTCTGGCGTTATTTCATCCTTGCTCTCATGTGGTTTCTTCGCCTGTGACGTAGGAGGTATCGTAGTGATGGCGTGCATCGCGTAGACGATGAACATAATGCTCGGAGTGCCCACAAATAAAATCTGAACAGCCCAAAACCTGTCAATCAAAATTTAATTTAAAATCGAGCGAATTTCGAGAAACTTTTCTTAAAAGAAATATCGTCGCCTTCCCATCTCATGGCTGAAAGATATTTTACTGACATCAACCGACCTGATTTGCGAGATGGGCGAGAAATCATTGAAGCAAACGTTTTCACATCCGGGTTGCAGCGTGTTACATTTGAACGCTGACTGTTCGTCGCTGTACACCGTGTCCCCAATGCTCGCCACCATTATTAACCTGGAAGTACAAGGAAATGTCGCCTTTAAGGATGCTTTTAAGTCTAAGGTTGTGGTCACAATAAATTTACACCACGCACCGTTCAAAAATATTTTCTTATTTCATCTAAAATGACATTTAATTGTGGTCGAATTACATCTCATTTGTTATTTCATTATACACAGGACTGGAAATGTTCTCATAGACATCAGCTTTGTAGGTTGACCGTAAAGTGCTTATTATAGACATAAACATCGTATCGATTACAAGTGAAGCCAGGAGCAACCATAACCGGCGAGAAACCCGCAACGAGAATTATTTCCTTAAGTTTTCTTTTCTTAAAAAGCTGAACATCAACAGCTTTTAATCTCGGCGGGCTCGGCTGCCAACCATGATATTAAATGGGTTCGTGGGGAGTCGAGTGTGAAGAAACTTTGCGATGACTGTTGACGTCAGGAATGTAATTTCGCGCCAGTGGCTTGTTCCTTGTATCGTTCACCGTCAGGAGATAATTTTAAGTTTAACTTTATTACTCATTGACTAAGTTGAGAAACTTTATTTTTGTCACTACTTGTGGTTATCGTGCGGAGGAAAATTTTCTATGATTATCCTCACCTGAACATAAAGAGAAAAGTTATCCAGACTTTTCCGATAAAAGGAGAATAATTGGCCACTCCTTCTAGAAGCTTCTCAAATATATGCCAGGCCATAGATATTGTTGCTTACAAATAACTTAAATCAAAATCTGAAATCAACATTGACAAATATTTATTTTGAATTAAATCTATTTTGAAAACGGCGGTCAGTTTAAATGTGTCCAAAGTGCAAGCACGAAGTTGTCCTGGTTTATTTGACCGGCTGGTTCTAACCTGTCTCGGCTCTGGTATTTGTTTTAAGTTCAAGTCGTAACTTCTAGCGCTTTACTTCTAACAAATACGAAAGTTCATCGAAAACATAAAAGTTGTTTTTGACAATGAAAACGAAAATTTCTTTAGAACTTATCAACCCACTTTCTATAATGAAGTCTGTAAATTTAACTTTATCCATTTATCAACATTATAATGATTGAAAAATCTTGCTCAACTGAATTAATGTTTTTTTTTAATTTTTGATTTGGCTTAGTAAATTTAAAAAAAATCTGGGCTAAATTTCTAGGTTCAAGTCCACACCAAGTAAACTATCCGATTGACTGAAACCAACCTTTGTATCACTCGACTCGACTCTTCAGTTTCCTCGACTTCCATGACTTTGACTTTGCTTTTAAACCTGTTACTCGGGTGTTTCTCCTCACTTACGCAACCATTCATTTAACCAATGAGATTTTACGCTCCTCTGACGTCGTTCTTTAAAAAGTCTTGCGTGCTTGCGTAACGACGCGTTTCACGTGATTCATCGTCAATTTGCTTTCGAAACATCCCTGCGTGAAAGTTTGAAACCGACAAAAGTTCAAACAACTCACAAGAATTGTCCCGATCTCTCAAGGTGCTCGCCTAAGCCTTATACCCACCATTCTAAACTAAGACATTCTTTTGGTGTCACGTCTGTCTGCTCCGCTGCGTTCTGTTATAACTAGTTCATAATTTCCTGATGACTTTTAAGGTGATTTTACGCCACGACTGGATGCGTCTTTTAATGGCTTACAGTTAGCAACCACCATTATTAGATCATCAACTTCATAAACAACTGCGTCGTCGTACTTTGACCTTCACCGACGTAGAAGTGGTCATTTAGCTCCCGATATTCAACCGTTTTAACCCGCCTTTGACATCGACTTTCGCAATTGTCTCATTTTTCATTCATAAAAATCATCTCCACCGCCCTTGGCTTAGACCAGGGGTGGGCAACATACGGCCCGCGACGGGATTTTGAGCGGCCCGCAGATAGTTTCCGGTCTTACATGATAATGTGGCCTGCGGCCACATTCTGCCGCAATCCCTGTATTGCGTCACTGAATAAGTCCAAGTTTGCCAACCTGAGAAAGATGGCCATAAATCTACTTGTTCTGTTCGGGTCTACATACATTTATGAGCAAACATTTTCGACCATGAACATTAATAAGACAAAGCTGCGTTCCAATCTATTCAGGAATCCGGCCCGCCAAGTACTTCATTTTCTCATATCAGGCCCGCCGACCGAAGAAGTTGCCCGCCCCTGGCTTAGATGAACAGAACTTGCACGATCAAACAAACACCAAACAACCTGATCGTCTGAGCGGGAAACATCTCGCCTGCTGAGCCAGATTTCTTTTGCTGCGTTTTTGTTTTCGTTGTCATCAGAGACGCCACCAAGCGTGTCTCCTCTGCTCACTCGAGTGGAATCAAAGTCACCACACGCAGCACCTGTAAATAACGTCAGAGGTGCTTCTCATCTTGCCGAAAGTCAGCTTTAAGCAATGTTCGATGACAATAAACTTCATTAACTTACAATTTTAGGAATTATTTCGTCATAACGCGAAACCGAAGTAATTGGAAGTTGTTGACAAAAAGTCAGCATTTGTAGTGCGCTGCGATGCAGAGAATTGTCAAGTTACGGCTCGTTGCAAATTCACTGACTAAAGACCGAAAACAAAAAGCGTCGCCGTTTAGTCATTACATTGAATTGACATAATGATTGTTGCACCGATTAATAAAAATGTTTCTACTGTTTCAATTTAAGTATTCGTTCTTAGTAGAGACATTGCAAATTATTGGATTTTAGTTCAATTTGAAACTCGAATTATGTCGTATATCTTTGCCAAATTCCTTCCTTTCTTGTGTTGACTTCTTGACAAAAATTGTCACTTTCGTATTGTGCGGTGGTGTCGGTCAATTAAATTTTCTCTCATTTTCTATTTCTACTATAATTGGTTAATCTTCGCCTCTGTCTCTATACTCTCTGCTTCAGTCTTAGTTTTTCAGGAAATAATCGGACCCACATTTTCTATTAACTGCCGCAAGCAATTACACCAACAAGCTAACACAGTTATTCACAGCTGAGGCAGCTAAAGGCATATGAGTCGGTATGCTGGCTATGGAGCATATTATATCAAAAAGACCTTTTTCATAACTTTACCAGGTCAATGGCCGGTCGCTTAAGCAACGAAATATGCTTGAAAGTGCTCATAAATTCTCAAGTGCCTTCAATTTTGACCAGGTTCGTTCTTAAATTACGAGCATTTCAACAGCGAGTCGAGTTTCAAACACAACAAAGTCTCTGTCTTAGGCTTTTTAATTCTTGCTTTCGCTGTTTGATTCAAACAAATTTAGTTCAGCGGATCATAACCGACCGCACACGTTGGGACACCAATCCAAGATGGCTGCCGAGTTTCATTTGGCAAATTTCATGCAATTGTTTTAGTCAATTGTTTAAACGTGAGATGTAATTCAATTTTTACCTGAAATCACACTCATATTAGGACATGTCTTTTAGATGTAAATCGGTAACACACCGTTGTATAAAAGGTCGTATAGTTCAGACTTCCTCGCTCATGGATACCAAATACACCGCGTAAGCAAGCAATGACAACTTGCTGTTATTACACAATTTAAAAAATGTCTCTCGGGCATCATCTAGAGTTCGAAAATCCTCCCCTGTTCAAAATATGACATCTTTTAAAAGCAGAGTTACGTTCAGGTCACTTTAGTATGATGTGACAACTTTTTTGTATTATTTCGGGAGGTTACTTTGTGTTCAAATAAGGCAAAGTGTTTTTGTCATAACAAAAAATACATAGAGCCTTGTAGACCTGTTTGTATTTGTCCACTATGTTCTTCCTCCTACTGAGAAAGTTCAAAACAAAGACTTTAAATCAATTTTTATTTCTATGTCACAGCGATGTTACTGATAACATCGAGCAAGGTGTTGCCACAAACAGAAACGTAAACTTGCAAGTACGAGAGAAAACAAACCTTTTGCCGCAATGGTGATGAATAATTCTGTAAATTTATCCGCGAAATATCCGCCTTTTGGAAATAAAATTTTAATCTCAGTCAAAACTACTTGCTCGCTCATATATTTTGAAAGTATAAATCTTTAATGTTTCCATTTTGCCAAAACCTGCCAAAAGAAAAATATAAATTTTTGCTATAGCCCTATTATGACATCATTGGAAACGACGGTCAAGCGCGTTAAAGTTTTAAGAAGAAATACCTTTGCTGGGAGCAGAAGAAAAAATACTATCTGGTAGTTTAACATAAACATTTGCGGGAAGGTTTAACATTAATATTTCATAATAACATTATTTCCTGCTTCTTGTGGTAATGTCTTGTTTGCTTTGTTATGGCCTTTATAAGCTCGCACCAAGGACGACTTAATGACAAAGTGGGCTCGTGAGCTAACGAAGTGACCTGTCAAGGTATGAACTTTGTAAACCAGTATAACATGAAGTTTTATATGTGGTGGAGCATTTAGCAAACTACATTTTTATCTCTATCGAATAAAATTTAAACCCGCCGCTTTGTCATTAATAACAACGCTTTCAAGTGGTTTGGGACCCGAGGCAATATGACAGGTCTTTAAATGACAAAATTACAAACGCTTTGGTCGTCAAATTACCGCCAAGGTTTTTAGATGGATTGGAATTTCCAGTAAAGATATGGACAAAGGGCAAAATTTATTAATAAATATCAGGCGACAGCAGGAAACAGGTTGGATTAATCAGGTCAAACAGAAACCCGAATAGTAAATCTAATGAGCCAAAAATAGTGGTAAAAGTAATCATAGGTAAATTTTCAAATTTAGTGAAACAGAGGTCTTCATGCTTGAGCGGTTCGTATAAAATACTTCATCTCATAACAGTTAAGTACTTGTCTCACTTGCCATGATGATGTATTTGGTAACTCGCTTGTATAGTGGTCATTGATCATATAACCAGCTTGTCGCAATACAGCCTCTGATTTATATGTTAAATTAAGTCAAGCTCATCTTGGACTGAAAAATGATTTTATTTCTCGTATGTCTTGTCACAATGCTGATGACGTCATGTAGAAGCGAGCGACTTCCGGTATCGTCTCTGCGTAAGTGTGATGTCGCTCATAAATTCGTTTTAAAGTAATTTCTAGGCAAATTCCGAATAAAAATATTGAAGACTTTTTATGGAAATTTTTAAAGCAATGTTCGATTAAAGTGAAGCCTTGAATATATTTTACACATAAACTATCTACAGGCCGCGTGTTTCATCGACCAACTATTTGGTTTAGATTATTGTCATTACGAAAGCTCAGCTTGTCCGGTGGGACAGTTCAACTGCGGGTGCGAAGACAACTCAACCACAAAATGTATTCCCTGGGCCTGGGTGTGCGACGGGGAAGCGGACTGCTCGGGTGGAAATGACGAAATAGACTGCGATTGTCCTGGCCAGTTTCAATGCGGTTGCCCAAATGGTGGCGGTTCTTGTAAAAGTCTGCCCCAATGCGTTGAAATGAGCGACTTGTGCGACAGCAGAAGCCATTGCGCCAGTTTGAGGGATGAGTTCGGGGGCCAGTGCCCCAATGGGGGCGGGCATCGGTGCCCGAATGGTGTTTTCAGACAAAGACGTTTGGATTGTGATCCTTGCATCGTGTTATTCATCATGTTTGGTAATTTGAACAGACTTTTTTGATGTCAATTTGTTGTCGCAAATAACTTCACAGGAAAAGTCATTTGTTGTTACAGCTGACCAGTTCTCCGACATATTCGAGACCAACACAACATGGAGGATCGGTAACGTCGGGATTTCATCCACACAAGCTCCGAGTTGGTTAAACTTTTCACTTCTCCAATGTTGCCCGCATGTTATTACAATTCGCGGTATAACCACAGTTTGTGTCAATTTTTAACTTTGTAGATTTTTGATGTTATCAACAGACAAATGCAGCGGTTGGACATCTTTCGACGACGGCTTCGACGAATGGAATTGCGATTGTCCATCCTGTCTCCCATCGCGATGCGCCTGCAACCAGCCTGACCGCTATTCATGCAGAGGGGTTGGATACACGTGTTACCTGAACGATAGTATGCCTGTCATATGTGCTTCATGTGATAGTGCTGTGGTCTTTAAACTAAATAAAGTAGTGAGAGCAATTATGACGCGACAATGCACGAATAAGCGACCATTGTCGACGTTGGATAGGTGCTGCATGTAATGGGGTGGCTGAATGCATTGATGGATCGGATGAATGGGACTGCACAAGCTGTCCAGCAGACAGGCCGCTGCGCTGTCAATGTAACCAACCTGGCAACTATACTTGTGACAGATACGAGGGAGCGATGCAGGATGTCTGTTACGAGGCCTCCGGTAACATTGCTGGCCGTAGTTTGATGTGAGGTGAACTGTAAATTTTTTCAACTCATGCTTCTTCAGACATATGCGACGGAAGAGCTCGATGCCCAGACGCTTCAGACGATGCCGATTGTTCGTGTCCACCCGATAAACTTGCCTGTTCTTGCTTCGATGGCAAAATAGCGACCTGCAGCGCGAAAAAAGGCTGCATATCCATGGATTCGCTGAACGATGGAAAGTTTGACTGCGACGATTGGAAGGACGAAAGTTATGTGATGTCTGTGAGCCACACTGAATGCCAGGGACGAGAGTTTGACGTCATCAGACTTCAAAATGAAACTTTCTGCTTGTTACCATGGTGCAACAATGCGACTTGTTACAGAGTTCCATCGATGCATTGTTTAAACTCACAAAATTGTTGGAGGGAAGATGCTGTGTGCATTTCGGAGGGGAGTGCTTTATCTCGCGGATGCAGTGACTTCATGCAGTGCGAGGACAAGTCTTCGGTCTTCAGCAGCAAGTTCTGTGATGGAGTGAATGATTGCAAAGATGGAAGTGACGAAGTTGTGGACATTTTTGGGTTTAAATGTTCGGCGGTGTTTTCAGCTATATCATGCGTTCTTCCCCAATGGAACCTTTATGACGACATTCCACAGTGCTATGATAAATCCGATCTATGCTTTGGTGAAGACGGCTCGTTTCATTGCTTCAAATGCCTGGACAATCGCTTGATCATCTCTTCTAAACAGATATGTGATGGAGTGGTGGATTGTTATGACTTTTCAGATGAATGTCTTTGTGAGGGCGCCTCCCTTCCAGCCTGTCGTGCCCTGTGCTCTAAGAATCAACAACGCTGTGCATATGATAAGCTCAATGGAGCACCTGTCATTGAAAGCTCAGCAGACGATTCATGTTTGGAGCCAAATTGTCAAAACTCAAACGAAGTTGCGAAGATAGTTTGCGAAACAAAGCGTGGCAAGACGCACGCGACGCTGTGCGATGGAAGACCTGAGTGCTTTAACTTCGCCGATGAATGCGACGCGTGCGACAATCCAGCCGCGTTCTGTAATGACCCGTGTAGAACCTTGAACTCAATCGTCGTCCAAGGAGAGCGATTTTGCGATGGTTTCATCGATGACGCTTGGACTCGAATTAACGACCCAAGATGTCCGCTAGGATTCGACGAACATAAGTGTCCGGCTAGGTTCGGATGTCCGGCCGGATCTAAAGTGAGTATCGACGTGTTGCAGATGTGCGACGGGATTCTTGATTGTGACGATGGAAGGGACGAACGCAATTGCACTGAGCGGCATTATTGCAAGACAAAGATCGGTAGAAAGATGTCGATCGAGCGAAAGTTTGTTCTCGATGGGAAACGAGATTGCGTAGATGGCTCCGACGAGGTTGGAACATTTTCTTCTCGCTATGAGCTCATCGGAAGTCCGGTCCTCCGTGTCTGGTTCTGGATCGCATCTTTCCTTACTCTTTTTGGAAATTCTTGCGTCATAAGAGGTACTTCGAAAAAGTTGATTGGGACCTCCAAAGATGTCTGCTCGGCCAGCAACTACATTCTAGTTTTAAATCTCTCCATCTCAGACTTGCTTATGGGTGTTTATTTGCTCATAATCGTAGCACAAGGTCTGGTGTAAGTAGTATAGTGTTGCCACCCCAGGAGTCCCCCCGCCACCGCCACCGCCAACCGGCGCCATCACGCCAACCCGCCAACCCGCCAACCCGCCAACCGGTGCCATCACGCCGGCAATCTGATTAGGTCATTCAAGTAATTAGGTCATATGTAAAAAAAAAGAGAAAAGTGACGTCATAATTCCATAGCGCCACCACACGTAAAGAAAATGTTAGAAAAAGTACAAGTGTAAAAGTGACGTCATAGTTTTCGTTAGCGCCACCACACGTAAAGAAAATGTTAGAAAAAGTACAAGTGTAAAAGTGACGTCATAGTTTTCGTTAGCGCCACCACACGTAAAGAAAATGTTAGAAAAAGTACAAGTGTAAAAGTGACGTCATAGTTTTCGTTAGCGCCACCACACGTAAAGAAAATGTTAGAAAAAGTACAAGTGTAAAAGTGACGTCATAGTTTTCGTTAGCGCCAACGTGCGGTGTTTTAGATTTCTAGAGGAAAAAACATCTTGGGTTTGTGGATATTCGATATCAGTTACATCATAGTTTCAGTGTAAAGTATACAGAACGATGAGCCGTATGCATTGCCACCTGGAATCGAATGGAGAAAAGCCTAGAGTAAGAATGCGTTAATTGACACACTAACATGACCTGGTTATGAAATCCAGCTTGGGTTGAAATAAGCCAGACTTTAGAAACAAAGCATTGGAAGGTATT